>NW_024070190.1:28091901-28173023 GCF_014754425.2 Oryx dammah
GTTGAAATTAACTCTCACACTGATATAAAGAAAGTTAATTAGTTCAATCCAGTCGATGTCTGATTTTATTAAATGTTAGAAATTAAATGAAGGCTTTAAAATAAATAAATCAAAGAAAACATTTCCTGTCTACCCCAACCCCTGAATTTTTTCCCTTTGTATCATGTGTTAATTGGAGGGTTTCCAAAGGAGGTGCATAGAACATTTTTTAACATCTATTCTTGAGGGTCCAGTAATGTATTTTCTACATAATAGATATAAATAATGAACACAGGGCTACATTAATTTTAATTCATGTTAAATATGGTTTCTGGGTTGAGTTTATTTGTAACACAGCCCTTCTCTGTGCTGTTTCATTCCTTGCCACCATGTCACTATTTAGCTTGAAATTTCACAATATGGAAATGAAAAAAATAAACCCAATCCTAATTATCTCCTGCAGGATCATAAAAATAACATTAATAAAATGTGGTAAATATCAGTGCTGATGATTACCAGGCCCGATCACCAGAAAATGAAACATAGCAGCACCCCAAAGCAGGAAGGATTAAAGCAAGCCCTCCACCATGAAACACACACACACACATTAGCATATTGCTTCATAAGCAGATTTAATGGTAATAATAAAGTTGTCTTTAATGTGAACTGGACAAGAATTTCAAATGTGCATGGATATGCACAGAATCCCTGGCATCTATGTGTATACTGCTTTCCAGTTTCCAAAGCAGTGTCACATCCACTATTTCATTTTTGTATCCCTTTTGCCCTTATTCAGAGCTATGGACAACAGGCCTCATTCCAGCTGAAAACTGGGGTTGCAAGAAAAGAGAAAGATGTGACCTTCCTGGATTGACCTTGTGAGTCAGCAAACTGAGGTTGGAAGCCAAGCCTTCTGGCATCCAGATCTATCTATGATCTCCTCATTAAAAGTACCTTCCTTTGGGATAAACCACACAGGCACACTGACAGGACTTCCTAGTCATGGTACGAAACATAAAGGACAAAGCATCATTAGTCAGAAGAGATAAATAAGATGTCTTACCAGGGACTGAAGGACAGACAAAGAAGATGTTAAGCAGCACTTGATGTGAGAAACGCGCAGCCTTCTCCGCACAGCTCTGTTTTGTGACAAGGGTTACAAACACATTCGTACAGGTAGGATGGCTCAAAAACGTCTATTAGGTAATGTCAGAGGCAGAAAAACTTGACTGGCCAGTGTGTGACTCTACATCTGAATTACTTTATTCATATAAATAAGACCCGAAATGTCAGGATGCCAAAGTCAAAAGTAAACTTTGGTTCCTGCTATAGAATGTTCAGTATATAAAATTTTAATATACTTAAGGAAATTCAAGTACATTATCAACTATTGACAGGTACTTATGGCTGTAAGAAGATAAGCTAAAGACATTAGCTTAAAAAAATAAATAGATATGACAGCGTGTTTGCTGGACTCTAATGAATTAATTCCCTAATTGGTCTTCCCTGAACCCCACAGCAGTCTCCATTAGGTCTTCACATACAATCCATACATCAATAACAGGATGTTTCTATATCTAGGTCCATGGACCATCCACTGTGCTGGCCATTAGTATCTCTTAGGAAAAAGGAGTAAATGCGGGAAGGGACAAGTTGAAGTTTGGAGAAAATGAAAGTCCCGTTATTCGCACAAGGAATAGTATTTAAAAATGTGAGCCCAAGGCCGGATACAGTTCTTTTTCATCAATAAGCCTCAGTTTGAGTGAATGTATTTTTCTGAGGGTATAGTATGCAGACTGGAAAACAGAAGGGCCTTACAAAACCGCTGGAATTAGTTACTTAGCTACTCATCTAGGACAGAAACTAGTCTATCATTTGTGTTTAAAAAACTGGCTGGGCAATCCCACTCCTGGGCATACATCCAGAAAAAAAAAACAAAAAAACGTAATTTGAAAAGATCCACGTGCCCCAGTGTTCACTGCAGCACTGTTCACAGTGGCCAAGACGTGGAACCAACCTAAATGCAAGTCAGCAAAGGGCTGGATCAAGCTGATGCAGTACAGATGTAAAATGGAATACTGCTCAGGCACAAAAAATGAAATAAGGCCATTTGCAGTAACACGGAGGGACCTAGAGATCATCATACTCAGGGAGGTCAGAGAGAGCAAGCCAAACGCCTTGTGATGCCACGCCTATGTGCAATCCAAAATATGACACAAATGAGCTTATCTGCAAAGCAGAAACAGACTCGTAGACACAGAGACCAGACCTTGTGGTTGCCAAGGGGGTAAAAAGGACTGGAGTTAGGGACCAGCAGAGGCAAACTGTTATACAGAATGGAGGGAACTATATTCAATATCCCATGGTAAACCATAATGGAAAAATGTGTATATATATATGCACACACATATATATATGACCCAATAACGAAACAACTGACTCACTTTTCTGTACAGCAGAAATTAACACGACATTGTAAATCAACTATACTTCACTAAATTAAAAGCAAAAAGAAATAGAAGAAAACAGAATTTCAGAAAAAAAAACAAAACCACACTGGTTAGGGTCCCTTGCTACATTGCATCCCTGGAGGCAGGCCACAGGCCTGGGCTGGTGCGCTTCAACGTGTGCTCCTGATACCACACGGACATTTCGGAATTCGGATCCTGCCAATCACATAGTCTGGGGGATCTCAAACTTCAGTATGTAGCAGAACCACCTGGAAAGCTTGAGAGAGCACTAACTTCTGAGCCTCAACCCCAGAGTTTCTGAATGAGTAGGTCTGGAGTGGGGCCAAAATATCTGCATTCTAGCAAGTTCCTGGGCGATGCTCATGCTGCTGGTCTGAGAACTTGGAGCATCACTGCTCTAGTCCAGCACCCTCATATTAGAGGGTTAGAGACCCAGAGAAGGGAAGTGACCCTCTCGGGGCCAGTCTTCAATGATTCACTTCCTAAAGTCTGATGGATCCTTTCTGTTATGAGTTGAATTATGCCCCAAACCAAACTCATATTTAAAAATCCTAACCTCCAGGACCTTTAAAATATAATCTTATTTCATTGCAAATGTAATTAGTTAAGATGAGGGATTAGGGTGGTCCTAATCCAACATGAGTGGGGTCCATATAAAAAGGGGGGGTGTGGAAACAGACACGTAACACAGAGAGGATGCCATGTGAGAATGCCACAGGGACAGGGCAGGCGTTGCGGCAACGTATCTACTGGCCAAAGCAGGCCAGAGACTTCCGGCAAGCATCAGAATCTAGGGGAGAGGCAGGGAACAAATTCTCCCCCACAGTCCTCAAAGGAACCAGCCCTGCACACCTGGACCCTAAACTTCTCTCCTCCAGAACTGTGAGAGAATAGATTGTTGCTGTTTGTGTCATCGGTTTGGGCTACTTTCTTACGGCAGCCCTATCAGACTAATGCTTTTTTATAGGAGACCATCAGAGAGAAGTCCAAGGTTCATCTGAGCGGATGTTATGAAGGAGTCCTGGTCCTCTCTCCCTCTCTCTGTAGGATGATTCTCTACACTCCTCAGCTGAGGGCCAGGGCTCCCTTGTCTTCCCAAGTCTGTGCCTAAGACCCAGCTCTAACAGGGGCGGACTCTGCACTAACCCCTCTCTCAAGCCATGTGGCGAAAGGTCTCAGGACCCTTCCACGTGCTCCCATTCTGACTCAGCGCTTTTTATTTTTAGGGTTTAAAAGAAACTCAGACCCATGCAGGGGAAATACATGTTCCTGGGAAGTGAGTAATAGTGAAAACAAGGTGAAACAAAACCTTGCTGCAAGGAGATTATGTAGTCATTAAAGTACTTTTCATTAGGAGTATATAATTATATGGAAAACACACATGCTATAAAATCAAGTTAAAAGGCAAGATATAAAATACTGTATATTAAAAAAAGTAGAATAATGCTGAAAAGAAATATATCAAAATATTACGAGTTTTTAATTTGGGGGCTGGCAAGACTATTGGAACCATTTTTCTCCTCTCTATTTTGTGTTTTCTGTAAAAAGCATCAATTATTTTCATAAAGAGAAGGTATCTTAGGGGTGGGGGAATCCCTTCCTGAGATTCACAACTATTTATTGTTCATCTCCGCTCGTTCTTTCTTTCCATCTTCATACAATGATATCACCTAAAATCTGCCAAAGGTTTGACAATCTGCCCCTGCAAGGAAGAAGTTCCTTTTCACTTTGGAGACTAAGTTTATTAAAAAACCACTTTCTTCTTTGTTACAGAAACCTCCAGTTAAAGGTTGTGAAATTATGCAAAATTTTGCCCTTCTGTCCCTGGTGCCTGAGGTAAATTTCTGTCTTCAAATCTTTCCAAGTGGTTTTTCCATGAAGAACAATACCCACATTTATCATCCTTTGTCTCTTCAGCAGCTTTCTTTTCTGTAACCAGGTTTTTATTCTTTTTGGTTGTTTTAACATCACTGTTTAAAATTTTCCCTTTGCTGTACTACCCAAAATTCAGTAGCTGGGGTTTTATTTGGGTTAAAACATGTCCTCTTTTAAATATGACCGCATGCTTACTCATTTAGTCATGTCCAAATCTTTGCAACCCCATGGATTGCAGCCCGCCAGGCTTCTCTGTCCATGGGGATTCTCCAGGCAAGAATACTGCAGTGGGTTGCCATGCCCTCCTCCAAGGCATCTTCCCTGCCTGGGGATCGATCCCCGGTCTCCCACATTGCAGGTGGACTCTTTACCAGCCATGAGGGAAGCCCTTAAATACGATTATCTATGGGAAATTTGAAGTGGTCAGATGTTCACACTTTAGTGTGAATTAGCTTTAGAGCACGGTTTTCCTCCTAATACCCAGCTAAGACAATTAAGTTGAAGAAATGAAGTTTTGAAGAGCTGATAAATGAAAGTGAGTTTGCAGCACAAGGGCATTTGCAAAGAGAGGTCACTGACCAGGACAGGGCGTTGGGCATTTGGGAAATAGAACAGTAGAGAAAAGTAGAGAGAGAAGATGGTGACAGGAATGCAGCAAAGGCAGAGTGCGGTCACATGGCCCCACTTAAGTAGCCTTAATCCTTTTTTTTTTTTTTGCAAAAGGAGACTTTCTGCTATAGTTTGTAACTAATGTTCAATGTCAACAGAAGCACCTCAACTGTTTTTAAATTATGTGAATAACAAATACCCTTAAGCAGGCAAGGTTTTGATATTTTGATACTGAATATTGATCATTAACAAGTTGGACAAGAGTTGAATGATGTTAGTCATTTCACATGTATAAGCAAACATGTGGGGGGAATACATCTACGTACCTGTGTGGGTGTGTTTAAATGTATAAGTAATAGGCTTTCAGCTGAGTTCTTAACCAGGTAAAGAAGTCAGAGGGCAAGGGTAGCAAATTCACCTGAATTATATGCTGAAATGTGCACCTGTGTGCCTGTTTCTGGGCAGAGGGTCCATGGCTTTGACCAGCTTCTTAGGGGCAAGAGTTCCTGTGCTGGGGGATGGGGGCTCTGACTCAAATGTGTGCTGTGCCAGGCTCCAAGACGTGGACACTCCAGATGCTTACATAGGAGGTACCCTGTAACAAGGAGAAAAGTTTGGACCGTGCTGGCGAGAACACAACCCTCCCTCCCCAACCCAGCCCACAGGTGACACTGCAGGGGTCTGTCACTGCAGGGAGCTGCTCCCCATGGTCCAGCCACGGGGCAGGCTAGACCTTCTAACTGGGTTTGCCTGAAGTTCCTTTTGATCACAAGGAAGCACAGAAGTTGCTGATGTTCTCAGATTTTCCACTGAGCCCTGAAAACAGACTTTTTCTCTTCCCAAACGTGCTCCCAGCCCTACAACCCATGGCACGTACCACCTCCCTCCTATCTGTCTCTTGAGCACAAAGTGTTGTTTCAAAAAACTTCAGCTATCTACTTAAAAAAATAAAATAAAAAACTCTCCATGTATTAGACAAATCAGGCTAGTCTTTTTAACTTGAATTCCCTAGGGGTGTTCTGGGCCTAGGACACATTTTCTGTCTTCAAGGGAAGGCGACAGTCACTGATGTGTAAAATGATAAGCCAAAACCAACACAGCGGCCTGTGATGATAAACCCACTCTTATGAATTTCCTAAGGTAGGAATATGAACAAACACATTTTAAAATGTTTCCAACAAGGTAACCGGAAAATTGAATTGACCAGAATCCCCCACTCCCAAAGCATCCCAGTTAAGAGCTGCACACCTAGTTACAAACTCAAGCAATTCTAGCTTCATTAAACTCTTGCTCACAGCAAAGGGAAGCTGTGACAAGGGAGCCACGCTCTGCCGTGAGCAGGGAACCAAGCTGTCCCTCACATGGCCCCGCGGACTGCTGCCCACCCCCTGCCCTCTTCCTTCCCGCGCTCTCCTCTCATCAGCAGCCCTGAAAATGCATTTCCGGTGCCAGCACCATCTTAGGCAAGCCGCGCAGGCTCCAGTTTTCAGTTTATAAACCTGTAACTTGGATCCCATCTCCTCTTTGCCCTCTGCACAAGCCCATAAACATCCCCAGCTCCGGCTCATGACGGGTTCTTTCCTCTAATGGAAGCTCCCTCCTGGATATCCCAAAAGAGAAAGATGTGTCTGGTAAGTGGGAGAGGTCAAACCCGAGCACAGCTATTTATTACATATACTGCGACCAGATGGATCTAACTCATCCATCAAAGCCCTCGTCATCCTCATCACATTAGCTTCTTATAAAAGCCTCCTGCTCTTTCCCCTCGCATGCCGGCTATGCCACTTCTCTCCTCCTCCTCCTCCTCTCTCTCCTTCTTGCTCTCTTTCCTCTCATGTGCTTTCAGGAAAATGAACCCTCTCTAACCCCACTGCTGTTCTTCTTAAATCATGGCTACCCATCACTCCGTGGCTATTTTTAAACTTTACTTTTATCAATACTCATCCTGTAGCTCAGGGAGATATTAAAACTGTACCGGGGCAAGGAAGGGCGTTCCTGACACTTGCTCCCTCATTCATCAGTTCCTCATAGGCCCGTTGGTGACAATGAAAAGATTTCACAATACCGAGCAGCAGAAACTCATTCTCCTGCTCATCCATCATGTTCAACCTAGCAGCAGTGCTACTGACCTAATCTGCAATGCCTCGGGACTCACTGGAGATTTCTTAAAGGCACCCTTCATTGTTGTCCGTAACAAAGAAGAGGTCTGGGCCATTCGATAAGGAGGCTAAATGGTGCAAGGATTAATGAAATATTCTTCCATCTCCCCCAGTCCTGGGTTCAAAGACTGCGTGGCGGGCGTAAGCCAAGCATCCTCTCACAGACTGAACTCAGCAGAGCCCACTCATGGGTCAGCTAACAGTGCTCAAATACAAAGAACATGGCCTGGGGGCACAAAAGAAAGAAGGCCCCCAGACTGTGGGTTCTGTCCCTGATCACTTTCTTTACCCACTCACCGATGTGCCCTTTCCTTTAGCAAACATTTTTTAAGCACCTATTATGTACTAAGTTCTAGTATAAACATTGGGGTCATAGAGGTTAAAAGTATAAATGCTGGCTACGAAGAGCTCACTGCGGAGTGAAAGGGAAGCCAAAACAAGCCAACGGTCCCCAGCGCTTTCCCTCTTCTCTCCATGCCCCCTGAATTACAGCAGGGTATACAGCAGTCCAGCTGAAGACTACATCTCCCAGAGACCCTTCAAGCTCAGTGCTGCTGTGTGACTCAGATCATGCCAACAGCCCATCAGTCAGGTGGGGCATGCAAAGGTGATGGCACGGCCTGTAAGAGGAAGCTGGCCATATTCATGCTGCCTCCCTTCCTCCCATGGAACGGAGCGTGTCCACGTTGCTGGTGAGTTAGCTTTGGCCACGAAGACAAGGACGAGGGAAAGAATCGCAGAACAACCAGAAAGGGAGCGCCTGGGTCCTCCCAGGCTCAGGGAGCAGAAAGACTGGGGGTACTAGATGACCCTACACTGGCTAAGGCAGTGACCCAGGCCCTGATGGCTCAGTTGAGACCTGTGTGAAAAAAGAAAGGGGACTCAGACAGCCACAATTTCCACCATAACCTTCAGATGCCTCTGAATGAAGCCCAGAGAGGAAAAGAGCTGCCTTCAAGGTCCTTACGTGTTTCACACCTAACATCAGCTCATTAAATGCCCAGAATGAGGACAAACAAGAGGCAATTCTGAGATCCCCACCAGCAAACACAATAAGAACTCCTGATTTATTTACATTTACAGACCATTTAGCCCTTACCCTCCAGCTGTTCCTTGCTAAACAAAACAAGCTCCACTCCAGAATGTTGTAGTTTCCAATGGTCCACAGTGTTGATTCTGCTAGCTACTCACCACGCTTTGAACTAGTCCTATTTCAGATCTCTGTCCTCTCCCTGGAGTGAAAATGTAAGCTCCCTGAGGATCAGAACCACATCTTAGCTTCTCTCCTATGCAGAGTTCAGCACAGGGTTTGGCAAGCCACAGGCACTCAAAAAATCAGAGCCAACTTACAGAGAAATGGGAAACTAAAGCCATGCAAGCAGGGAGGCACTGAGAAAATTTTGTGGAAACAAAATGCTCACACTGTCGTCAACATTTGAGGTGATGTGCTCATTTGGTGCTCCCATTATAAACAAAGAAACAGAGAACCCCAAGACAAATGAATGCTGATACCTCGGTCTCACAGCTACTTAATGGTAAAAGTGCTACAAATATGTGGCCTTGTATGTTCTCTTTGCTCAAGTGGAATACCAAGTTGGGCCACACTACAAATGCCAAGGGCACCTACTCAAACCACTTTGGGTCCTAATCCTCACATCTCAACCCGCTCCTGTCTGACCACAAATTCCAGCTGAGAGCCCAGGGGCATGTGAGGTGGCAGAGAACAGCGGGAGTCACTTGTGGAGTGGAGAGGCTGAGAGGCATGGAACGAGCATGATTTTAACCCAGGTCAGGCTCCATGACCCAATCTCCCAGATGCTAATCTAGAGGCACCTTAGCAACTTTGAATTTTAAGACACTTATTTCTCTAGCCAATCACAATACCAAACTCTGATCTCCACTTCCTCAAGTAAAATATCCCCACATTGTAAGATAACTAATGTGTAATGCACAAAAAATGTTTTATTTAAAATTAGCTGAATCTAATATGCCACCGATTTTAATATTCCACAATTTTATGCACTACTGAGAAAAACAAAGCTATTAAACTGAAACACTACACTTTCCAATCTCTCTGAATTTTTATTTCATACTTATTAAAATAGTTCTTTTAGACTAATTTAGACATAGATTTTTATCATCGCCTATCATGGGATATACCTTGGCTTCTGGCCACAGAAGTGGATGCATAATGATAATCCTAGGACTGCATTCACTCAACCCTCAGCTGGGTTCTACATTTAAGGTATCACAAAGCCAAGATTAAAGTGTTGGTCAGCTGGATTGCTATCCAGTGGCTCTAAAAGAAAAATAAAATCATCTTTTAAGTTCATTTGGGTTTACCAGGAAAACCCAGATTCTTACAGCTAAAGACCTGATGTCTCTGGTTCCTTCCTGGCTTCCTGCTGGGACTCTCTTTCTGCTTCTAGGGTTTATCCAGGTTCTTCTCATGTGAGCCTCCACCATCAAGCCAGCTATACAACATCAAATTCCTTCTTTGCTTGAAATATCGATGAGGTTCTCTTTTTCCACTAGCTAAGGAGGGTTCTGTGCTTTTAAGAACCATGTGTTTAGATCAGGCCCACCTGGATCATCTCCTGTTTACAGAGTCTACTGTGAATTATACCCTAACACAATCATGGCAGTGAGATCACACTCACAATTCTCATGACTAGAGAGCAAGGAATCTTTGGGGGCCAGTTTTAGAAACCTGTGTGCCATACTAGCCCTCCTGTGAACTATGGGAGTGACCCAAATATCTTTCCAGTAAAATCCTTTATTATCTTCAGCCAGATCAAGTTGGATTTCTGAGACCTAAGACACTATGATATTATTAAGTAGAGCTAAAAACCAACAATATCAAGAATAACCTGACTCATTTTGACCAGGTTATTCTTGGTTACTCATATTCAGGTTACTTATTTTGACTCTCTGCTCAGTGGGTAGCAGAGAATATAAGTCTTATATTAATCCAAATAAAACTAACTCCAATTCCACTTGGGAACATAAGCTTTTCAGGAACTAAATTAACAACAGTGAAAGGCAGGAAGCGTCCAGTAGTGGTTCAAGCATCCAAACAGGAAGCTGGATGTTGCCCACCCACCCTTACACAGGGCTGGGAGAGCCAAGAGTCCAGAACTCCTAAAAGACAATTTTCTTTAAAAAAAATTTCCCAAGATTCACATTTACATCCTACACATAAGGAAGGAAAGAAACCTTCCAAGCCATTTGTTGGGGTACCTGCCTCAGATTATCCTAATAGAATTGATATAAAATGATCTTCCACCATCCAATATACTTGGTGAGGCCCCAACTCACCAGGTCCTCCTCACACCTAATCTCCCCCAAATCCTTCCAATACTCTCCATCACATGTGATCAGAGAGACAGAGCAAAAGACAGGGGAGAGAGAAAGAGGGAGAACACAGAGCTGGAGAAAACCATTTTAGAATTCTTCTTCAACACTTATCTCCAAAATGGCCCATTTGATTCATGAACATCTCTAATGTATATCATCAGTGACTGAAGGAGTTTTTTTATATGATTTTTGACAATTTAACAAGTCCTCCTGACAAATTAAATGGTTGTGTTGACAACTTAACTGTACTGCCAATCAATATTTTCAATTACTTTCATTGTCATTCAGAAAAAATACAACACGAGGTCACACAGTGGTAAAACCAAGGAAAGAAAATAAAATGAGAGCAATTGGTGGGGTGTGGGGGCAGGAGGCAGAGAAGCAGCCAACTTTAAGGCATGACACAGTATCACGCCTGCTGGGCGTGGAGACCCCGGGGGCCTCGGAGAGTCTGGAAAATGACACTTCCCTCGGGATGACTCTCACAGGTTCTACAAGGGAGATTCCTCTATTCCCAAGAGCTACTGAAAAGTCATTAGATGTGAGCCAGGGACACACTGCATTTTATTAAGAGGCCTTCCTTTTAGGCATTTGCCAAAGTGCCACCAACGCATCCTCAGTCTCCCAGAAAGGCCCTCCAGGACCACAGGTGACGTTTCTCAGCCTTTTGCAGGGTCGATTGGTCACTCTGAAAAATTTGAGTCTGAGAGCACCGAGGCAGAGGTCAGCCTTCTTAAGCTTTTCAAAGGGGTAGCAGCAAATCAATATTTTCAAATGTGTATTTATCATGTGGGAAGAGAGGCTGCCCACGGAGAGCGGAACACACACACAGAAATTGTCCCGTTTTTCACTGTCCAGAGAGTATAAATGGAAAAAGATGATCTGGGGGTTAAAGGCAGATTTCAAGAATGATGATTTTTTCAATGCTCACTCACAGTAAAGAATTTAAAAAGGATTCTTTGGTGATAAGCACCAGCTTTCAAGTCAAGGAGAACGTGGGCAGAGTCCCAAGGCCTCGTGACTTCTGGCCTCTTCATCACTAGAGGTTGCCTGACCATGAGAAAGAATATAAATCTCTCCTTTCTCCAAGTTTGCCTTCTTTGAGTAGTTGCCTAGGTTGTTCCCCCTCCTGCCACAGCTGTCCTCTCAATAGAGACTTAGACTCACCTCCTCCAGGAAGCTTTCTCTGACTGCACTGGCCCTGCATGTGCTCTCAATTCTAAGCTCCCCTTATAACTTCCTGTGACTGACAGACAAACACACACACAGCCATTTAGTTCTGAATCCTTTCAGTTCAGTTCAGTTGCTCAGTCGTGTCCGACTCTTTGTGACTCCATGGACCGCAGCATGCCAGGCTTCACTGTCCATCACCAACTCCTGGAGCTTGCTCAAACTAATCTCCATCAAGTCGGTGATGCCATCCAGCCATCTCATCCTCTATTGTCCCCTTCTCCTCCCGCCTTCAATCTTTTCCAGCATCAGGGCCTTTTCCAATGAGTCAGTTCTTCGCATCAGGTGGCCAAAGTATTGGAGTTTCAGCTTCAGCATCACTCCTTCCAATGAATATTCAGGACTAATTTTCTTTAGGATGGACTGGTTGGATCTCCTTGTAATCCAAGGGATTCTCAAGAGTCTTCTCCAACACCACAGTTCAAAAGCATCATTCTTCAGTGCTCAGCTTTCTTTATAGTCCAACTCTCACATCCATACATTTGACTACTGGAAAAACCATAGCTTTGACTAGATGGATCTTTGTCAGTAAAGTAACGTCTCTGCTTTTTAATATGCATCTAGGTTGGTATTAACTTTTCTTCCAAGGAGCAAGAGTCTTTTAATTTCATGGCTGCAGTCACCATATGCAGTGGCTTTGGAGCCCAAGAATATAAAGTCTGGCACTGTTTCCATTGTTTCCGCATCTATTTGCCATGAAGTGATGGGACCGGATGCCATGGTCTTCATTTTTTGAATGTTGAGTTTTAAACCAGCTTTTTCACTCTCCTTTTTCACTTTCATCCGGAGGCTTTTCAATGCTTCTTCACTTTCTGCCATAAGGGTAGTATCTGCAATTCTGAGGTTATTGATATTTCTCCTGGAAATCTTGATTCCAGCTTGTGCTTCATCCAGCGCAGCATTTCTCATGATGTACTCTGCATAGAAGTTAAAGAAGCAGAGTGACAATATACAGCTTTGAGGTACTCCTTTTCCTATTTGGAACCAGTCTGTTGTTCCATGTCCATTTCTAACTGTTGCTTCTTGACCTGCATACAGATTTCTCAGGAGGAAGGTAAGGTGGTCTGGTATTCCCATCTCTTGAAGAATTTTCCACACTTTGCTGTGATCCACACAGTCAAAGGCTTGACATAGTCAATAAAGCAGAAATAGATTTTGGGGGGAGCTCTCTTGCTTTTTCAACGATCCAATGGATGTCGGCAATTTGATCTCTGGTTCCTCTGCCTTTTCTAAATCCAGCTTGAACATCTGGAAGTTCATGGTTCATGTACTGTTGAAGCCTGACTTGGAGAATTTGGGGCATTACTTTGCTAGCATGTGAGATGAGTGAAATGGTGTGGTAGTTTGAGTATTCTCTGGCATTGCTTTTCTTTGGGACTGGAATGAAAACTGACCTTTTCCAGTCCTATGGCCACTGCTGAGTTTTCCAAACGTGCTGACATATTGAGTGCAGCACTTTCACAGCATCATCTTTCAGGTTTTGGAAGAGTCAACTGGAATTCCATCACTTCCACTAGCTTTGTTCGTAGTGGTACTTCCTAAGGCCCACTTGACTTCACATTCCAGGATGTCTGCCTCTAGGTGAGTGATCACACCATCGTGGTTATCTGGGTCATGAGGATCTTGAGTGTCATGAAACCTTTAGTATCCTGTATTGTTTTCTAAATGATTCGCATACTAAGTACTTTACAAATATTCACTTAATCTCCTTTGTGAACTGTAAGGATCCTTGGGAAAGGACAATGTTAGCCCTCTCAGGACCTCTCACCATAATGGAACTGGGGATGGCAGGAATTTGGCTTCCGAATCTGACTCAAACAATAAGTAGCAGCTGCCCGGACCAACTTGTTGAGTCAAATTCACAACAATGTCAGAGAATGCAGAGACCAGATACTGGAGGTCTGTCTTGGGCATGGAATCATGAAGTCATGATCTACATGTATTTTCCCATATTTTTGGAGAAAACACTGACATATGTACAGGGAGCTCTCAATAAAACTAACTTAAGAATTAAGTCATCTACCAGTCATTAGCAATAAACAACTCAGTGAGTCTACCATCAAACTCTAACTTCATTCACTTATACTACAGGTGATTGAACATCACTATGCAAAGGATAGTCCCAGGTAGCAGGGAGGCAGAGAAGAGGAAAGACCTGGCCCTAGCCTTCGAGGGACTAGGAGGCAGAAGCAACAGAGACTTGAGTGAGTACACAGTGAACAGCATTCATAGTACTAACACAGCAACTGGTTTCGAAAGAAGACTTCATTCTAATTAGGGTAAACAGGAAGTACTTCTCACAGGGTGATGGCACCAATGTGCATCTTTGAAAGATAAGGGAACATAATAGGCAGGGATGAGAGGAATAAACATTTCAGGAGACCAGAATATTGACCTATCCCTCAAGCAGTGTGCAGTCTGGAAGAAAAGAGGGGGCCAGTCTGAACAGGTAGGAAGTGGTAAAAAGAGTACATTGTTATCAGAGTGCTATGGTCTCATCAATGTCTTAGAAAGGTAAGTATAGCATCAGTGAGTAGGATATGTTCAAGGGAAGGAAAGCCGACAGCATAAACTACCTAAGGTGCCATTACAAAAGCCAAGGGAAGATTTGACGAGGACGGTGGCCACAGAGAGAGGAAGAAGGGGAGGGATGCGACCATTCTATCAGCAAAGGACAATGAGTGCTTGGTGACTCGAAAGATGTGAGGGGTGGGGAGGAGTGATAAGCCCAGCCTCCAAAGGTTACAGTCATCCACACACATGGCCACATGGTTGAACAGAAGGGCAACATCTGGTTTCTCTCAGAAATTTCAGCATCTTGATAAAGGCTCTTCTAAGTTCCCACCTCCACACACCATGATGATTCAGGAGACCTTTTCCTGAAAAACTGAAGGACCTAGACTCCCCTAAGCTTTCAGGAAGAATATTACTGTTGCCAAGAAAAAGCTGTAACACCAATAGGTGACTTGATAGTGCCCACACTTCTTGCCCCCATTTAGAACCTTGGGGCAGGTTAGAAACTGCCCAAAAGGCAGAAGAAAAAGGAGGTGAATGGCACTCTCAGCATGCAACCGCAGGTTAGAAGACTCGGTTCCCAGAAAGCAAGCTTCCCTGTAGGTGAATACTGACATCTTCAAAGCCTACCAAGTCACTGACGCAGAATATCTCAACTTCCTAATGCAGGTCTCCAAAAAGGAGAGTAACACCACCAGGGCTTCTCAGGGGCCTGGCCTGGCATTATAATGGCCAGAGGATGACAGAGGAAGGACTAGAGCATAGCTCTATTCCATTTTCCACACTCCTTTCAGAGACCTCTCAAAGTCTACCCCATGGCCAGCACCCTCCCCTGTCTTACAGGGGAACTGTGTGTGTCCAGCATCCTCTGAAGTCCAAAACCTGCCCACTGCTCTGTGAAGCACATTTCTGTTCCCTGGGGTGCTCCAAGCTTGTTCCTATTCTTTTAAGACTTTTACTGAGAAGCCCTTGAGGCCCAAACATTATAAAGCATTGTCGAACCAATCACTTGATTGCACAGTGTGAAGAAAAATTGACAAGCTACATGACGGAGGCCCAGACTCACATATTCTCAGGAGAGCTGCCTAACAAAACAATGTTCCACTGATGATAAGCTTCTTCTGCAAGTGGCTCCACCCGTGCTCTCTTTCAAATCTCCTGTAATATCTATTCTTTGTAGAGTGAACACATATTACCTTAACCCTCACACTAATATATTGCTAGCATTTAAAAAAAGAAGAAGCTAGTACATTCCCATCAAGATACACACACATACATATTTTACAAAAAATAAAAACAAAAACAAAAAATTGAAACCGACATTTATGCAGGGGAAAATAGGGTTCTCAAAGCCAGTCCTAGGCTTGTGTTACTGAAAAACCAATGGATTTGGCTCAGTTCTGTTAACCATCAGCAATTATCTTCCTGTCAAAGCTAAAGGTAACAAATTTCCCCATATCCAGCAAGGCTATATCACCAACCGGACACCAGCATCATCTGACGGCAAGTAAATCACCAGAGCAGCCATGGGCCCTGACAGACAAATGCTCTGTCTCAGAAAATCCAGGCCTATCACTCAGAAGAGGAAAAAGGTTCTCTTAGTTGGTCTTGCAGAGAAGAGATTAAATGTTGCAGATCCAGTAGGTACAGTAGAAAGCAAATCCTAAATATGAGAATTATTAATGGACTTTATACCAGTCTTTTTAATCTGTTGCCCACATATGCTCATCTATTTTACCTTGGTCTGCCTTGTTTCCTGATGGACGTAACAGGCAGGAACAGTGCATTATCCCAGCCTTAATCAGAGCTAACAGCACAAGAACAATGTCAAGCTACCTATCAAATGGGGACTACTCGAGCAATAGCTGTTCTTTCATAATGAACTGTGTAATAAAAGATACCACCAATATGTTCTGTCCTTATACTTAACAACACCATTCATTTCATGATATGCTACATAAGGGGATATCAGCTCCTAACCTGCTTGGGAAACAAAGTACTGCAGTATCACAGGGAAGTAGGAACCTGGCTGGAATTCCCCGATCATCTATGGAGAGAAGCAGCATTTCCCTGCAAAAGACACAGAATGGTGTCAGACTCTAACAGGCAGTCTATGATGTAAGAGAAGTCATCTCTAATCCTCACAATCGGCAAGCACTAAATGTGAGGCTGGAATGAATAACATTATGCAAACAGCACCAGGAGAACCTCCACTAGTTTACACATCAGGTATGTGAGTATCTGCAAAAGAGTTTTATTCGCCAGTAAGTGGGGGTCCCAAAAGATGTCACTAGTTGTAAATAACCTGCCTGCCAATACAGGAGACATCAGAGACACAGGTTCGATCCTTGGGTCAGGAAGATCCCCTGGAGAAGGGCATGGCAACCCACTCCAGTATTCTTGCCTAGACAATTCTGTGGACAGAGGAGCCTGACAAGCTACAGCCCACGGGGTCGCAAAGAGTCAGACACAACTGAGCAACTAACAGACCCTTGGTGAAAACAGAATGTACCTAGGAGGATAAACTGCATCTATAGAATCCAATTATCTGTGAAGAACACTGAATGTCCAGCTATATGGTTGAAAATATATGGACAGAAAAGGGGGAGACCTATTAATTGGCACAAGGAGCTCTTCAGAATTAAAGGTAACATGACTGGCTTAGCAGCTTGGTATCATCAAATGTGTTTTTCAAAATAGCTGTTTATTGAGCCCCCAGTATGGGACAAGCACTGGCCAAGAACTTTTGCATAGTATGTCACTTAATTTTCACAAACCATGAAGGAAGTCTTTTCATTCCTATTTTAAAGATGAGAAACTTAAAAACCAAAGAACTTAAGTCCAAGGTCACCAGCTAAAAAAGGAGTGAATCCAAGACTCAGAGTCAGGCTCACAAGCATTGAGGGCCACTTTACCTTATACTGCACCATAGCAGCAGTCAGTGATGGCGACCAGCTGCCTCTTTCTGTGACCCCCCCAGCCCCATCTGGAACATCACTGTTGGGGTGACTACCTAGAGGAAGGCTTGCCATCTGACGTGGGGAAGAGGACAAGCTCAGAAGCCCACACAGTCCTAGGACCCGTGATCTCAGTCTATCTCAGTTACCTGCCAACCTCCAAATCAACATTCACCCAAAGCAAAAGCCTAGGTGTCCTGGGCTGTATGTCAAATCCTTTTTTTTTTTAATTTTTTGTCAAATCTTAAGTATTAGCTTGAACCATATAAAACTGTCATTTTATAGGTCAAAACTGGTCAAATATTGGCAATTTCCATATTGTTCAAACTAGTACAACACAAGACTTAAGGATAGAAGAAGTTGGGGCAAATCATCCACCTCAGGTAGAGAGGATTTTCACCCAAGAAAAAATGTTATGCCTTAATTTCATGTCAAAGTTAAAATGCTGCAGTGAGATGAGGAGAGGCGATAGACAAGGGGAGGCTGCTGCTGCTGCTAAGTCACTTCAGTTGTGTCCAACTCTGTGCGACCCCATAGATGGCAGCCCACCAGGCTCCTCTGTCCCTGGGATTCTCCAGGCAAGAACACTGGAGTGGGTTGCCATTTCCTTCTCCACGACAAGCGGAGGAAGGGCCTAGAAAACAGGGTTCTTGCCGTGTCTCTGCCCCAAATAGCTTTATGGCTTCAGGAGCGCCGAAGAATTGATGCTTTTGAACTGTGGTGTTGGAGAAGACTCTTGAGAGTCCCTTGGACTGCAAGGAGATCCAACCAGTCCATTCTGAAGGAGATCAGCCCTGGGTGTTTTTGGAAGGAATGATGCCAAAGCTGAAACTCCAGTACTTTGGCCACCTCATGTGAAGAGTTGACTCATTGGAAAAGACTCTGATGCTGGGAGGGATTGGGGGCAGGAGGAGAAGGGGAAGACAGAGGATGAGATGGCTGGATGGCATCACCGACTCGACGGATGTGAGTCTGAGTGAACTCCGGGAGCTGGTGATGGACAGGGAGGCCTAGCGTGCTCCAATTCATGGGGTCACAAAGAGTCGGACACGACTGAGTAACTGAACCTGCCTTCTCCTCTCCACCTGTTTTCTCCTCTGTGACATGAAGGTGTTGAACCACAGTCCTAAAAAGTTTTTCCAGTTCTGAAATGTTACCATGCTGTACCCTGTGGCTGACGTCAGATGCTGTCCTGAGAGTGACACCATAATGGGATGAGAAGCGTGCCATGGGCAGGAGGAATCCCTCAGAAAGGAGGAAAAGAGCCCAGGAAAAAGAAATTAGCATTTCAAGACAAAATTATGAAAGTTATAGAATGGAAGTGGAAAGGACCAGACTTGGAAGCCCAAATATTTAATGCTTCTACCTGCCTACTTGTTGAGTATGCATTGCTCAACAAAAAAAAGGGAATGGGCAGTCTGAACTATATTATTCTCATCAGACTCCTCTAAGAGGTTCAGAGACCTTTAGCACACTCACAAATCAAATGCCAGCAGCCAAATGAAACTGGCATTATCCTTCCCAGAATTTATGACTGAAGTACCAATTCCTTCTCTGGTCCTAAATCTGTCATTTTTGAGGGAAGTATCCCAAGGCCCTAGGTGCAGCCACATGCTCCATGTCTGTCTGAATGCAGTGACATTTGTGACAGGGGAGAGTTCAGGAAAAAGTTCTCCAGTGTGACAGTGCTTTGGATTAGAACATCAAACAGCTCACAGGGGCCCAATGATGAATTGGCAATCTTAAATGTAGACAAGATTTGAAGAGAACTGGATTCAGCCCGTTAGTCTGCCTGTCCTCTCTATTACCAATACCACATAGTGGGCCAAGTGGAAAAGGAGAAAGTAGCCTAGTAGTCACCCGCCATGGTGCTCCTTTCTCCAGCTGGCTTTACTGCATCTCCATATTCTGCAAGTATGTCTCCCTGATGTCTCCCATATAAACTCTACCCAGTGCCACAGCATCTCTTCTAGCAGGTAGAGAAAGGGACATTAACTTGGGCCGAGAGAGAAAGCACTTTACTAAGAATCAGAAACATTAGCTCTAGTTAAAAATTTGCAAATTGTGGGTGAATAAGCCATATTTGACCCATAGGCATCATTGGGGTTTTCTGGTTCATACAAGATATTTAAATAGCAAGGTAGTGGCCTACAATGAATAATCAAGAGGTTTCATATAAAAATTCTTACTTCTGGATTCTCTTAAACACTGAGATCGTCAGTTCAGCTTCCAGGAATGGTGAAATAGCTTATATTGGACTAACCATCTCATAAATGATATTGATGAATTTTGGAGAAAATATTTTTTATAGCTACTACATAAGGGCACTAGAAAGCAATCAAAATCAGGCAGAAAATGAATGGACATCATCTCCTAACAAAAGCCTATATGGCAGAGTAGCTAAAATACAAGCAGAAAGTCACAATCCTATTGGCTGAAACAGTGCTTGGATGGGTGCTGCCACTGACAGAACAGTGGAAAGTAAAGGAAGAGACCCCAGAAAGTAAAGAACAACAAAGGGTGAAGTTTCAAAACCCACAAAAAACAAAAATTCTTGAATGACCCTGAGCTGCATATTTACTGGGAAGATTACAAGAAGCTAAGTGAAAATTAACTGGAAGTCTGAAAGAACTGAACAGAGACCTCAGCTACTGCTTATCATAGAGGTGACACAATTTATAATTTTAGTCTAGCTAAATTACTTGCCTGCTAGAAAAAAAAAATCAACCATATATAGCTATAAATATAGATACATGCATATGTATTACACACAAACATTTTTTTAAATAACAGAAACTAGTCTATCAATATATATGACGTATTATCCACAATGCCCAGGATACAATAATCAATTACTAGACGATCTAAGGAAAAATAAATAGGACCCATAGTCAAGATAAAGTCATAGACACTAATGCTGAGATGACCCAGATTGTGGAATTGATACAAAAGTACTTTATAGTAGGAATAATAAACATAACCAAGGTGTAAAGGGAAAATATAATTATAATGAATGAGTGGATGAATTAAAAGGGAATCTCATAACAAATAATTTAAGAAAAAACTAAATGGAAGCTAAAATGAAAATATTTAAAATGGAAAAAAAAAAATACTAGATGACCTTAACAGGAGAATGGACACTGGGGGAAAAAAACATCAGTGATTTTGAGTAGATCAATAGAGATTATCTAATCAGAAAAAGAGGGGAAAAAATATTATACAAAACAATAGAGACTCTGTGGCCCATGAGACCGTTTAAATGGTCTAACATACAGGTAACTAGATTCTCAGTGGAAGAAAAAAAAAAAAAAGAGGATAGGACAGAAAAAAATATGAAGATCAATGATCAAAAATATCCCTAAATTCAGTAAAATAAACATTAAAAAAAAGACTTGTACAAGAAAATTAGAAACATCTATGAAGTTAGGATTTTGGGAGGGAGAGGAATATACCTCCACACATCACTGTCAAACTTCTGAGAATCAAAGATTGAGAGACAAATTTTGAAAACAGAGAGAGAAAAATGATACATTATATACATACAGGAAAACCATGGTCAAAAGTGACAACTGACTTCCCATAAGAAGCAATGGAGGCCAGAGACAATGGAATGACCTCTGTAAACTGTTGAAACAATAAAAAATTCAGTGAAAATATTCTTTAAAAATGAAAGCAATATAAAGATAACTTTAGATAAGAAAGAGAACTTGTTGCCAGGGACCTAAGGAATTAAAAAAAAAAAAGTTCAAAGAAATTCTTCATGCTGTAAAGAAACATTACCAGATGAAATTTCTGTTCTACAGACACAGAGGCAAAGGAGAGGCTGGGATGAATTGAAAGAGTAGCATTGAAACATATACACTGCCATATGTAAAGTTAGATAGCCAGTGGAAATTTACTGTATAACACAGAGAGCTCAAATCCAGTGTTCTGTAATAACCTAGATGGGTGGGATGAGGTGGGAGGTGGGGTGGGATGAGGTGGGTGATGGAAGGGAGGTTTAAGAGAGAGAGGACATGTATATACCTATGACAGATTCACTCTGATATATGGCAGAAACCAATATTGTAAAACAATTATCCTCTAATTAAAATTAATTTTAAAACAGAAAAGAAATGGAAAGCTTAAAAACACACACACACATACATGCACACATACAAGAAATTTCTGTCCTATAAAAAGGAACAAAAAAACTGAAGAAATTACAAGTACGCAATCAAATATAAAAACTATGTTTTATTTCAACTTGTCTCATCAATACATGGTTATATAAAGCAAATTTGTAACACTGTAGTGTGGCGGTTATAATGAAAAAATATGTGAGGCTCTACAACTTTTAGATGTGTAGCCTAGAGCAAGTCACTTAAGTTCTCTACGCTCCTGTCTCATCTGTAAAATACAGGAAATAATAATTTCATCATAGGGTTTGTGGTATGATTAAATAAGAAAACATCAATAAAGTTCCTGGCACCTAAATAAGTGATACTAAGTGAGCTCTGGTGAGATAATTTAATAATTAAAATGAACTTTTAAAATATAATCTTCAAAGAAGTTAAATGAGAGTGGACTCAGGATGATTCTGTCTAACATTCTTTTTTTTTTTTTTTTCCTGGGCATATGACTGAGTGCTTCTGCTAACTCAGCCAATTCAGAGCCCACTAAATACATTCCCCAGTTAAGGAAAATTGTCCTGGAACCACAATCCCTTGAACCTGTGCTCCCAACCTGCTGGCAGAGCAAGATGCGCTGACCACAAACCAGACCATTTCTTCATATGAGCCTCTCTTCCAAATGAGTGTGTCAACTCAAAAGTGAATGTAAGCACTTGATTCACCGTAGTTCTACATCAGACTCATGGATGATGGGACTTCAAACAAGAGGTAGATAAAAACCAGTCAGGACACATAGTTACAGAGTCTCTGGGAGGCTTCAAATGCTAGCCATCAACTATGTTGCAACCAATCTCCCCAAATACTCAGCTTCTGGAACAAAGACCCAGAACCAAAATCCAAGGTGCAACAACCAGAATTCTTCATGATATGAACCACTGAAAAGCTGTCCAAGGCCAAATGCCCCATGGGTCACCACAAAACCAATGGGGCTTATTTCATTCATTATCAATTAAATGTAAGCCAAGTGAGGTGTTTATAATCTCAGAAATGAGCTGCTACTTGGTTAACTACTGGTCACATGGCTTTCTACCTGCCTTTAACTTCCTGTAAGTGGTTAACTAATGAGCCCATCATTACCAGCTTCATGAAGAGTAGAGGTTAAGCATAAGCTTGATTGTAAGCCATAAATGTGAGTAATTTGAAATGTTATTGGTCATTACAAAAATACATGATAATAATTTCCTCTTTAATGAAAGGGAACATGTTTATAGTGCTCCCAAGCTCCTTGTTCAAGCTTTGGGAAAGAGATGCGAGCATGATAAACAGCTCAGCCTCAGGATGGGCATCTGGGGTGAGGTGGTACAAATGAATCCTCACCACTTAGCAGGGTCATAAAACTGCAGACACATCACTGCATTTGTATGATAAATACTGAGTTTATGGGCTCCTCTCCCAAAGGGGCTGCAGGTCGCTGGGGAGTCCCCACGTCAAAGGAGGCAGAGAAGCCAACAAAAAAGAAGACAGAGTCCCTTTCCCTTTCACAGGACTGCATGTCAAAATGAGGGCTTGCCCAAGTAAATCCTAAACACTGGGATCAAAAGTACATAGAAAATGCATTAGGACATGAACAAGTATTACAGACTGTGAAGGTTTACAAATGTACTTTAAACCTCCCAACCACACAAACGTGACATGGAGATAGTAGAATGCAAACAGGAAGCCTAGGAACAGTTGGTGAAATTCAATAAAAAATGAAAACCATCACTGAACAGGAAGAGGAGATGAGTCCTGTTTCTCAAGAAATGGACAGAAGGATTGTCTGCGGAAGGCAGGCTATTGTCCATAAGGCCTGACAGTCATAAGCCTCCATCTTTACAAGTGGTATGTGGTTGCGGCAGCTGCCCCGATCCCAGAATATTCTCTATTCCAGCTAGCCGGCTCTCAGAAAAAAGGTCCTTGCCCGCAAAGTCCATCAATGAGAAGCATCCCAAGGCCCATCAAGGCACAGCTCTGACCAAAAGGTTGGGACACAAGCAGGAGGCCAGGGTGGCATCATGCCAGTGAGGTGTTGGCATCTTTCCTAAACTTTGCAAGTAGGTTGAGAGGACTCCTGGGAGAGCAAGCCATGGTGCCAACTCCACTAGCTAAGAAGCCTCGGGAAAGCAAGTGGCGATAAAAGCTTTACAGCTACCCCTCCTTACGCTGAGTGTTCTCTTTCTAAATTAAAAGTCGTTTTCCATTTTTAACAGCCCCAACAATAACACTTTATAGAGCACTCTCTTTTCACAGAGCACTTTACGGTCATTAGTTATTTAATCCTCAGAGGTGTCTCGGGAGGCCAACGGGCAATGGACTTGCTTGTTCCCCTTTCCCTGTGCAGAAGTGTGGGAGCTGGCCCACAGACTGGACAGGCTGGCTGCAGGTGTCCAAGCTACCAACACAGGGGTGAAGGGCTCAGACCAAATCCATAAGGTGGCTGGCCTGCATTTACTGAGATTATTCATATTTGCAAAAAAAAAAAAAAAAAGTCAAACCATTTTCACCAGAGGAACCACTCTATGCCTTTGCTTGCCCTCAGCAGACACCAAAGCTAGTTGTTCAAAATGGTAAAGGTTTTATTGCAACCTTCAAGTTAACAATCCCTCCAAAATGTGTTTTTTGCCTGGAGAAGCAAACAGACATCACCAGTCCACTCAGATATAACAAGGCTGCTCGGTAAAATAGCTACACAACAGTAAATTGGTGTTTCACTGAGGCATTTCTATATATCAGATCAAACTCTAGACAATTTCAAAAGCTACCACTTCCTATGCCCATATAACAAATTTTCCTAGCTCTTCCCCATAATTTTTCATTTAACTAACATTTATGGAGTACCTACTAAGCACAAGATACTGCTGAGTGCTACCAGGGACAAGATGTTAACCATACCGGCTTCCTGCACTTACAGATCCCACAGCAAGGACTGGAGACGAGATGAACACACGAGCTACTATAACATGGAAAGTGCAAGTATCAAGTTGGAGGAGGGATGGAACGCTGCATAGAACTTTGAGTACAAACACTCATTTTCAATTGGTGGAAACAGAATGCTTCCTGGAGGAGATGTTCTTTGAGCTAGACCTTGGGAAGAGCAGAAACTAGACATGTGGGGCCCAAGGAATCTCAGGGCTGCCCAGAACAGTGTGAGCCTAGGCAGAGACAAGCCTGGGTGGAGATGGCATAGGGAAACATTCAGGTCCAGTGTCTGCCGTGTAGTGTGAGGAGAGCAGACCACTCTTGTTCAAGAAGCCCCCTCTCAACCCAAGCCACTTTCTATCCCCAGAGCTCTTTGTAGTCTTTACAGTTTACATCAGAAATTGCCCCATTTGTTTACATTCCATCACCACCAGCCCTGCCACTAGAATGTAAACTCTGTTTTATTCAACTATGCATCCAGAACACTGCTTGGCACTAAGTTACACACTCGATAAACACTGGTTGAAATAATGACCTAATTAATTATGGTGGCGTGGAATCCTAGACAGGCACCCTAGACCCAACTTTAGTTCCAGAAGGTGCATGGTTCTCTTTATTCAAACCCTGGCTCTCTGCCTGATTTCTTTGGGGCTGACCTGCAAGGAGATCTGACCAGTCCATTCTGAAGGAGATCAGCCCTGGGATTGCTTTGGAAGGACTGATGCTAAAGCTGAAACTCCAGTACTTTGGCCACCTCATGCGAAGTGTTGACTCATTGGAAAAGACTCTGATGCTGGGAGGGATTGGGAGCAGGAGGAGAAGGGGATGACAGAGGATGAGATGGCTGGATGGCATCACTGACTCGATGGATGTGAGTCTGAGTGAACTCCTGGAGTTGGTGATGAACAGGGAGGCCTGGCGTGCTGTGATTCATGGGGTCGCAGAGTCGGACACGACTGAGCGACTGAACTGAACTGACCTCACTTTTCTTTTGCTGCAGGCAAGTATTGCCACACATATGTTCAAGTGTCATATCAGAGATCAGGTACCCTGGGCTCCCCGTCTTCTCCCAGGGGAGGCCACAGGGCTGGAAAACATGAAGAAAGCTGATGACCCACAGTTGTCAGGAGCCCATAAGCCAAATATCACCTTGTCTCACCTAGCCCAAAGTCAAGATCTGGCCTCTGAAATGACCCTGAGAGTAACTACTGCACACTCACAGCCAGGGTAACAGAGTAGAGGGCCATGTCAAGGAATGCCCAGAACAAGAGCTTGCTTCTGGGAAGAGACAAAGTGAAGCGTGACCTCCTAGATTTTATCAACTCTATCTCTTCCCATGGGCCCAAATTTTCCACAATGAGAACTCAGGGGAGGGTCCAAGGAAGGAAGCTTGATATTCAAATAAGATGAACACAGATCTTCAGAGGACCTTCACAATTAAAATGAAGAACAGGAAGCCAGTCCCACAAAATACAGAGCTTGAGATGTCTTTTCTTCCCTGGAGATCATTTCTCCAAGGATCTTTAGGATTTATAACACAAACAGCAGTTGGGAGAATCAAACAACAACAAAGTCCATTACATGTGGATTATGGGCCCCCCTACTTGCTGGTTCAGTGAAGTCCAGCGTGGAAAGCTACATCTTTCTAGGGGTCAAACACATTCACTCTTGCTCTTTGTGCATAAGGCACTGGGTGGTCACATAACTGTAACTGGCATCCATACCTGACCAGAGCCTTTAATAACTGGAAGGAACTGCTTCCATGGAATATGGTTTTAGAACCGCAAGGATAATTGAGACAGAATGCTAAGCCAGTGTGATTTTGGGGGGATCCAACTAAAAAGCCTAATCATGGCTAATTCACGGTTTGCGGCCACCCTGGGATTTCATGCAGAGCGCTGGTTTCACTAAGGTAATTGGTGCTATTGAAACAAGCCAGTGCTTTGCAGTTCACTGCTTCCCTCCTCGCCTCTGGGCACAGAGAGGATCAATATTTGTTAGGATTGCTTCTTGTTCCAACAATGTAAGATTTACAATACTAGCTGGGATTCTCACTTTGTCTTCACACAACTCATCAGTGGAACCCAATTACTAACCTCAGACAAACAACATTAACATGAGCCTCTATGCTGCTTTATTGCCCTTCATCCAAGTCTCATTTCAGGGTCTTCAGGCAGTGCCACTATAACAGATACTACACTTTAAAGTGTGCTCCAAGGAATAAATTCTCAGTCTTTCATTACTCGTACCTTGATTTACTTCATATCATCTCGCCGCTATAGACAAAGATAACACACTGTAAATTACAGCCATCCTGTCTCGTAGTTTCAGAGGTAGGGGGACGGCAGGGAGGGAGGCTTGCTTTGGCTTCACAATTAGCAGTGGACCAGGTGCTATCACTCCGGCATTGTCCACAGTCAGCTGGTGTTTATTAGAACCATTTGCAAAGTGTAGTTGAGACACAAATCCCTTCCCCCACCCTCAACCCTCCCTTTCTGTCAGAGAGCCCGTTAAATTAGAAAAACTTCAAAGCAAAATGAAAATATGGTCTCAACTGTTCTTTATCACATCCTCTCACAGGCTATCAGCTCCGCTCCGGTACAACAGTTCAAGAGGTAACTTCGACAAATTTATTTAGAGAAAAAAACCTTTCCAGTATCCAAGGTCCTGTAACTAAACGGCTCCAAGTCTCCCAAACCAAGTGTAATTCTAAGCTGTTCCCTCTTGTCTCCACCTGCAAACCCTGGTCTGAATAAGAGCCCTCTAGCTTTGCCTAGAATTTCAACTAACAAGAGCGCCTGGGTAAAGAGAGACCTAAGGAAACAGTCATTGGAAAAAGTCCTTCAAGTTAGCTGTAGCAGTACCCCCTTATTTGTCCTACAATTTCCTCCATCCTCTATCCTATTCCAGTAGCTGATAACTAAGAACATTAGTTTTATGCGACTTGTCAAGCTCAAATGAAAAGAGAGCTAACTTTAATGACACTGCAATTAATCGCCCCAATAGACAGACAGCTAAAAGACAAGATATTGACTTCATTAAGGATAATGTATTATGTCATTAAGTTGGTAGGGTCACCTTGTGTATCATACATGCCTGCTAATATATTGGCATTTTCCTCAAATAAGATAAATTCAGATATGAGTGATAAAGCTGATTAGAAAATGTTTAATCTAAAGAGGCTCCTTTCCTTACACACACACTCTGCAGCCCCAGGTAGGCATGACACCTAAGAAACTGTTATAGACCCAAGATTATCTCACATACCAGATCCAACTCATTTATAATCTGGTCCTTCCCTCCTTCATTTCTACAGTTTATAGCGTGTCTTCACTGATGGAAGTTGGAGAGCTTTTGGCAACCTGATGGTTCATATGTTTGAGTCGATGGAGTGTTGTTTTTAAACCTAGCACCTGTTTTATTTTGAACCTTCGCATGCACAGATAATTCCAATGAAAACAGCCATGGGCCCCTGATGACATGAGGCTTGGGGTTAACCCTGTCAGGGCAGGCCTCCACAACTATTCGGTTAAGAAGAAGAATTGTAATACAACACAGCTCCAAAATGCATCATAATTTTTCATGAGATAACCTCTCTTCAAGGCTTAGCTCAGGGGAGTTAGTTAGCTTAAATAATTTCTCATTTAGAGAAGAGTACTCAGAAATTAAGACACATTTGCTGCAGCTCGTCCTGACCATTTCACATAAATAAGATTTTTTTAAATTTATTTATTTATTTATTTTTACTTTACAATTCTGTATTAGTTTTGGCATACATTGACATGAATCCACCACGGGTGTACATGCATTCTCACGAATTAAGCAAAAACTGTAATCATAGTTCAAATGGTTTCTGAAGTTAAGGAATTCCCATGGAGAATATATTGGTAACTGGTTCCATGATACACATATTTTGAGGGTGTTAGGACTTCCCCCTACCCCTGCTGGCCTTTATGATGATTTTACAACATTTCATTTAATCCAAGTAAAATCCTTCTTTTTAATTGTGGGGGCTTAGTTCATAAACAACATTTGGAGGAGAGAAAACCAAAATAAAGGTTATACTGCAATGCTAATTACTATATAAATTACTGAAATGGGGGGGCTGGGTGAATATAAGATACATATATATGAACATTCAAATTAGATGGAAGCTTGTGTGTATATACAGGCTCACACACAGACCATGTTTGGCTGTAATACTGACTCCTCAGATCATACCAGGAAGGGATCACAGTGAATTTCCTCATTTTGAACATGAGCACATGGTGTGCTGGAGAAGGGAGGGAATTTCTCCTCATCCACACGGGGAGCTAGCAGGAAACTATCCCCCAGGCCCGATGATTCCCAGCCCACAGGTGCTTCCTCCACACCACTTGCCTCCCGACACATGCATACACATTTTTAAATCAACTTTTCTCATCCACAGATAGAACTTTCTAGAATGTGTCTTTCTTACTAGGATAAAAAATACAGAACCCAGCACACTGGCTGCCTTACAAAACAAAGATGATTTTAAAAAACAAAACTGGAGACACCCTACCCATCTTAGCCAGGCAGATGACCTAAAACTCATCACCTTCTCACTTAGTCCATCTTTTTCACAAAATTGAATTAAAGGAGGCAATACACTAGGGTCGAACAAAACATCTGATTTGGTGTCCCTCCTACAGCACCACAGGCACTCTCAGCCCACATTTTGCCTTTTGCTGTTACTATGGACATTAAAATCACTCACTTGATTTTCCAAACCTTGGAGAGAAAGGCAGGATTGACGGCAGCGGGAAGCATCTCAGCAGCCTGTGGACAGCGTCTTCCCAGTGGTGTGAGGCCTTCCTGCCACTCCCTCTCCAAACTCACCGCTCATTACGAACACCTGCAGCCCTTCGTGCCAAGCCATCCCTTTTAACCCGAACCCTCATCTTTTCTATTATTTCCATTAAGGTTGTCAAAACCAGAAGTTTGGGAACCTTTCTGAGTGACCTTGGCATTTCTTTGCAAGCTTAACGTATTGGCATTTTTTTTTCTCTGACTGCATCTCTTCTCATTTGTCATGATTATTGCTGAATTTTTCAACTGTCATTTCCAAACGTAAATCAATGGTTGTCTACTTCCCCTTTGTCATATCTGCACAGCAAACAGCCTTTCCCTTCTAAATGAAGCTTCCTCCCTTTCCATCCATTAAAAGGGGCCTGTCTGCAGGAGAAGTCAATCCTTTGTTAGGTCATTGCATTTATCACGCTTCCAATCAGTGCCTGACACACTTATTCAGCCAGGTCTTCAACCACACAATCATTGTTCATCTGGGGGCTGTGCTGTAATTTATTTATGCATGGGGTTTTTGCTATCCATCTTGGGCAGTTTCAAATTTTTCACCCCTGCCCTTCTCTTCCTCAGAACTCTCAATGCTTGGAGGGAATTTGGGGGGTGAAAGGAGGGGAGCAGTGTGATGTGGGTGTAGGGGAGGGGCTAGAAAAGGAAAGAATAAGGAGCTTTGTTTCTGTGAGAGTGACTGCAAGTAAGTTCCTTCTCTGTGAGAAAATGAGAGTGAACCAAGAGACTGGATCGGGGTGTGGAACCCTAACCACAGAGCACCTCTTAAGCCAAAAGACCCTCTAGCCGTGAAAAGCACGCATAAGGCACAGTTCCTGTGAGGGACTAAAGCAGAGTACAGGCCCATCACGTTCAGCAAAGCCTCCTTATAAGCACACTGGCGCCAATCATAGAACTCGGGAAAACTGTTCTGAAAGGGAGAAGCAGCAGCTCACTTTCTAATAATGTGCCCCTCCTCCCGGTGGCTGCCTAGCTGGAAACAAGCCAGTGTGTGTTGCCAGGAAATTGCCAAGCCAACACGGGACAGACCCCAACACCATCAGAGGGTGCTGACGGAGGCCCCCATGGAGCTAGTCAACAGTCCCGGGGCCCTGCACGCTGAGCAGCTTTCCCTTCCCCACCTGCCGCAGACTAACCTCTGACGCCTCCACCACCTGCTTCGAGGTGCTTGTTACCACCCAGGTTTCTGCATGGCTGGAAGGAAAATGTTTAAATAGAAGAAATTCAGGCCTTCTACTTCAATGTACTGTCAGCATGAGGCACTGCTCTAAGATCTCCTACAGATATCAAAATCTGAAGATGCTCAAGTCCCTTATAAAAAATGGCCTAGTATATAGGTTGCCTCCCCACCTCAGATCTGTGGAAGCCATGGAAACCCACAGCTTTCAGTTCAAGTTCAGAAAAGGGACTCCTCCAAAGGTAGCCAGGGTCCTACTGGCAACCCAGGCCCCTCCTGGCCTTTCCTCTCTCCCATAAAGGCATTTCAGTGCATGCATAAAATGTCTCCCTCCTTTTACAAAAAAAAAAAAAAAGAGTCCTTAAAAACTAATGAGTTCATACAAAGGGAACAGCTAAGGGTGAAAGAGTACTCTCAGGTATTTAATGAGCATAATGATAAATGTTTATGCCATAATGAATGAATGATAAAACCACTCATCCTTATATCATCCCTTAGATCAGTAAGTGATGCTTTTCTCCACTCCCGGACCCACAAACATAGACTTTACAGATGCAAAAATTAAGGCCCACTACTGCTATATAGCTTGTCTGAGGCCACAGAACTAACCAAGAAGACTGAGGCTCTTGATCCTCCAATCATTAACTCTATGGGGAACCCTGAGAATGTTCCTGTTGTGATTATGTTTGATATTGTTCTTAGGGCTTTTGTTCACAGTTGTGCAGTCTATTACCTGCATAGCTGGACATAACAACCCTATAGGAGGGGATAGGAAAGGGAGAAGCAAGTGTTCAACAAGAACACTTTTACAGGCAAAAACTTATCTAGGCAAAGCATAATAGGGTACACCTACAGGCACCTACAAAAATGTCCCCAGCAAGAATATAAAGGCACCCCAAACACCAAAATCACTACTTTCTCCTCATCTTGCCTCACACCTCCCCACCCATCTCACCAATCCTCCATACCACTTGTAAAGCTATTTCTATGTAGTAATAGTGGGCCCAAGCACTATTCTAGCAGATGCATACCAGGAAAGAATTACTGCTTAATCTACACGATGGCCCTAGAGCATTTTACAGGGGCCAGTAGTGCACTCCGGAACTTCTATGACCTCAATTACTGTCAGGAAACAGCCACGGGCTGGCTCCACTTCTCTTAACAAAGATTGTCTTATTTTGTTTTCATGCATACATTACAACACAGCCATCATTGTTTTTGGAATATGTTCTTGCTCTCAAAGTCCTCATTCAAGTACGGTTGTAGGTATTCAAAGCAAGTCTTGAGCAAATTCCCTACTAGTGATGCATCAGAACTGATTTCGATGGTTGAACATGGAGTGACAAGTTGAGGGATGAACAGCCTGGTGAATCTCACTGACCGATCTCCTCCAGCATCCTCCTAAGACATCCCAGTAACCTGACTATCCTTTAAGCCTGATCACTTTGTTTGAAGGTGATGAGGCGGGATGGTGACAGCTAAGATAAGGTTCTCGTCCACAACTTCCTTCAATTCAGACCCACTGTCAGAAATGATAGTGTCTGGAAAGCCATGTGTTGAAAGCACCTGTGATTATTTCAGAATGGGCTAGAAGTAAAGTATCTGCAAGCATCTTGAGTCATTTGAAAAGGAGTCTATGTCTGGATAATTCCATAGAATTAATGCTGATTCTTGATGAAGATTTTGGTCAAGTAACTTTCACATATACCATTTTCAGTATATTGTGCCAAGTATCTTGATACTATCCTTAATAGTCTTCACAATTATAATCCACTCTAGACACTCAAATGTAACTTGTCACTTCCAAAAAATTCACAAAAAGTATTGTATATAGTATAGGCAAGAGAAAACAATGACTATCCTTTGGAATAAACAACATGAATTTTTAAGTTTTGTGGTTGGGCAGATGATTTACTCAGGCTAGTTGCTTAGACCATATTGGTCCCTATTGAGTTGTTTTCTGGTCATCCTTTCTATTACAACCAACTAGAAAGAGAAGCCGAGACTTGTTATCTGCTGTTGTACAGCTTGATTTTTCAGGTCATGCAGAACTCAGAATGCTTTATATCAAAATCATTTGGCAAATGAGCATCCATACTCATTAGTGTTCCAGGTTTACAGGCAAGTATAGTCGCAGGGAAAGAACAAAAGACATCCCAGATGCACACACATAATCAAGCTTGGACATGATAATTCAAAGCAGCCCATTATTGGTACACTTTCTAATGATTGGTTATTGAGATGGTTCAGAATCTCCCAGTTCTCACAATCACAGCTAAGGCAATTTCGTGAGCCTGTGTTTTGTTGTTAAATCGTGCAGTCTGTCTCTGGCTAAGGTCTCAGAGATTCTGTGGCCAACACAGCTTCAACATGGTAAGGTAAAGAAACCAGAAGATAAAGCACAATGGTTTTTGGTTGCAGATTCCTAAATTAATAAACATTGGTACCCTGAATGTAGTCACATGGCTGGCAAAGGCAGATCCAAAGACAGGAATGCCCCCTTAGGAGAATCAGGTGGCTTAGTAATGCTGATAAGAAAGGATGTTAAAAGCCCCAGATAGTCCTGAAGTTCTCCGTTAAAGAGTCTCATTGAGGTGCAAGCATTCTTGGGTGAATTTTCTTGAGAAGAAGCTGAGAGGAAGAAAATAGTGCAGATTCTGGTTTCACTTGTTTGCCTTCCAGTCACATGTTTCCCTTATAAGAACAATAGGGATTCTTAAAAGCATTTTGGCAATTCTGTCTACAGTTGGGGAGCCAGGATATCTACCCTCATTTTAGATGGTATCCTAGCTGATAGCTGAGAAATCTGGGTCTCCATGAGGCTACAGATATTCCTAGAGCAATGGAGATTCTGAACTGACAGTCCTTAGCAGGAAATGCCATTCAATTTGTGGAAACAACTTGGATACATTAATGGTTATTTATAAGTCTGGGCAAGGTCAAATTTGGCACCTTCATCTAATGTCCACTTACTGCAGAACTTTTCTGAGCTATGAATCCAGGAGTAGGACCATTAGGTCATAGAGGACATATATTTGTTTTTACCAGTATTTCCAGATTTCTTCAAGTGACTGCATCAGTTTATACTTCCACCAGCAGTGTGCAAAGGTTCCAGTTTCCCTTCATCTCCAAATATGGCACCAAGAAATTCCAAAGAATGCTCTCTGAAAGGCCTAAGCTCCAAACTGCAAAAGCCTGCCCTTAATCCATTCTCATTTTACCTACTAAAATTTAAATATCTAAACAGTGATTGATGGTTCTGGTGGGCATGTTTATAAAAGATCTTAGTCTTGAGCAAAGCAGGAGAAAGAACTATTATTAGCTATGCTTAGACTTTATGAACCATCAGAAGCAGAGCATAAATCTACTTGGAGCTCTATGATGTTTTCTTCAGAATAAAAGCCTCTCAGACTACGAAGGAAGTAGAATGACTCACAAAGTCTTCAATGAGCTTCATGGTAGAAATAAAAGGAAACGAGATTTTCCAAGACCTCAAGGTGGAAATTGTATTCAGTTATTTTCCAGTAGTATTTAAGAATGGTTTTGCATAGTACATGCTACTTATTAAGCCTTAATTTTCAACAGGCTCCCAACTCTATAACAGCAGAAATTTGGGAAGGGAGGCCTCAAAAACAAGTAAGGTCTGAGCAAATCCCCAATATGTCATTACCTCGCTACTATACCCAAAAGTAATAGAGCAGAAGTTTAAACAAAACCCAGTGCTCTAAAAGACTTTGGAGAAGCTTCTTGTTATACAGAAATTGAATGGCTGTGTAGATAAAGGACCTTTTGATATGAGGCTTAATTTTCCTTGTCTCTGGCTTTGAGATCACATTTCTTTGACAAAGGAAGGCTACCAAACTGGTAACCCACTTTCAAATAGGAAGGCCATCAGAAGGTTAGTACAGATAGAGAAGAATACCTACCTAACTGCTGGAGGCATACCCCAGACATACATTAAACAAAGACCCTATAAAACCTCTCTACTCTGCAAATTATTAGCTGTGTAACTTTGGTGAAATTACTCAGCTTCTCTAAGACTCAGTTTCTTCATTTCAAGCATGAAGATAAAAGTTAAGCCACCATGGCGCTGGCAGGTCCCAAAGAGACAAGAGGAGGCCATGGAAAGTACCAAGTGCACAGACCTCACAGGTAGGGCTAGACACAAGTCTTTACAAACATGAAACACAGATTTATAGGTAAGTTCTACCAACTCATGCACAAATTGTACTTATTCACACCAACACCCCACACAATAAAATGCTCAGGTATGCATTCATCCCCCACACACAAGCCTGTCACATCCATATTTGTGCAAAAGGCCTTGTCTCCATTTTTCTTTCCTGGTCATATCCACCTTGTGCCACGTTCTAGGGTGCGGTCCTGTCCCCTGTGTGTGAAGGTCCCTCTGATCATGGATGGTGGTAAAGCTAAATGAGCCCAGACTACATCCAAAGCTAACTCTTATTGGGCATCACAGAACTTCAGAGAGCTAGAATCACAAGCCTCCTTAGAAATAATCCAATTTTCTGCCTCTAAAATCCTTTTTTTTTTTTTTTTAATTGTCACAATCCTTTCCTCAAAGAAAAACTCATCCAGGGACCCTGGCATTCTTGCAGATCTAGGCAACATTGCATCAGTTAAAATGGGGTGGGTCTCCAGAGCCCCATTTCTTATTGTCCCCTCCCCATGTGACCCTAAGATCCTGCCACAAAGCCAATGGGCTCCAGGCAACACCCTTCATTTATATATGGAGGAAGTGGGGTCCAAGGCGAAAAGAGTGAATCACCCAGGGCCACACGAGTGGTTTGTGCTGGGGCAGAAGCTAAAACCTAGGTCTACAGGCTCAAAAGCTACCACTCTTTCCCCTGAGTTGCCAAAATATAGCCATCTAAATATCAGCATTTATATTAAGCATTAAATCCATTTTACTAAACAGTAACTACCCTCACTGTATATGATACACCAAGCTTTAGATGTCAACTAATTTGACTTACTCTCCCTTTCATTGCCCTTATATCTTGCTTAATAAGACATTTTATTCAGATACTGCTGAGGTAATAAAGGAAGAAGCGTGGTTGCCAAATGTACTGCCATTTTTATTTTTAGCTTCACTGGAGTAAGGGGTTATTTTCTTGTGAAAAGGATGAAATGCAACTGCCGGCCTTTTAAATTGTATCACGCAATCCTGCCTTTGCCCAAGCAATAGATTTCCAGATAACTGCGGCAATCTTCTTGAAGTGTAAAAAAACAAAACCAAAAAAAAAAAAAAAAAAAGTGACTGCCACACTTCCCAGACCCTACCCAACCTCAACTAGAAAGCATCAGCATGAGGGGCTATTTGCACCCATCTCATGAATTTGCTGACACCCACCTCACAAGAATTAGGAGACCACACTGCTGGCTCTGCTGCAACAACACAGTGCAAAGCTCTGGTACGCCCTATGAAGTCCAAAAATATATACATTGACAGTGGTGATGATGATGTCATTACATTTATTGAACTGTTATCACATATAGCTGCTGTGCCGAGTGCTTTACACGCATCATCTCATTTAATGTTCACAGAAATCTTCTGAGGCAGGTACTTTTATCACTATTTCACAGATGAAACACTGAGGCATACAGAGGGTAAACAACTCCCTTAAGGTTGCCAATTAGTATGTGGTAGAGGCAAGATTTGAACCCAGGCCTACTGGGTCCTGGAGCCTGCACTAAGAACAAGTACACCAGACCTGCCTTCTAAAGAGCCAGTGCTGATATCTGTGGACCTGAGTCCAAATCTACTCCACTGTTTGCGTGCTAAGTGTCTTCGGGCAAGCAGTTTAACCTTTCTGAGCTTCACTTTCTTGAACTGTAAAATCGAAACAGCATCACCAGCTTGCAGTCTCATTGTGGGCAATGAGTCTTGCTCCTTGGCCTCAAGTTAAGAGGTGCAAGGATCAGTGTACCATAAAAAGTAGGGTAGAAGAAGGAAGGGGAGAGGAGGAGGAGGAAAAAGTTTTGAGAGAAGGTCTCTAGCTATGAGGGTCTCCAAACACAGCACCCGCAGCTGAGGAAGAAGACAAGCAAGCCAACCTGCACCTCCACGGTTTTCCACTGGATGATACGATGTACTCATTATATACCTGGAATGTGTATAGTCCCGGGAGTTAAAACAAGGACCAGCGGAAGGAAGTTGCGGAGGAATACCTCTGGCCTAGTCTAAGAACAAACTTCCTACTTGGCTTAGCTAAGCTGGTCTGTGCTATCCCTGGAGCTAGTGAGCTCCCCATCGATGGAGACCCTTGAGAGCGGCCAACAAAGAGTTCCGTTGAGCTCCATCCATTCCAACCCTGGAGCTCTTTGACTCAAGAATCGAAAACTCAGTGATGTTCATGAAAATCCAACTTGTGATGAGCAGTGTCACTGTGCAACTCCTAGATCTGCTGCAGCCAGAATGTGGAGGGGGACACCAGGAAGGCTTCTCGGGAAGGACGGGGAGTGGGGAGGGCGGGGGTTCAGGATGCGGAACACGTGTATACCTGTGGCGGATACACTGTGATGTATGGCAAAACCAATACAATATTGTAAAGTAATTAACCTCCAATTAAAATAAATAAATTTATATTTTTTAAAAAACCACACCATACCAAGCTGGGTGTCACAGGCTGGCGTGTGCCTTCTGATGTAGAACAATAGAATGATTCCCTCCCCTCTTGGTATCACACAGAATGAAAAAAAAAAAAACAAAACAAACAGAAAAGACCAGAGATTCCCAGGAGATGAAACAAGAGCTCCCGCTGGGGGAGGTAAACAGTCTGCAAACTAGAAACCCACTCTGCTTGTTTATAGCAAGTTACGGGCCTGGGAAAGCAGGTTCATGGTGACACGACCGGGCCCTGAAGTGTGGTGGCACGTGCTGTGATCCATGAGATGCGCCTGGCCAATGGAGAACGCGAGTACGCTCTGGAGTCGTCATTTACACCTACCTATACCCCAGTCATCAATCCATTTAATGAGCAGTTTCCTACTACGTTGTGTGAATTTGAGATAAAAAGAAGGGCTGGCTACCAGCTCACATCTCCAGCCAGGTCCCAGGAAAACCAGGAAGAGAGGTCCCCATCTTCTGGAAACTGGCTGGTTACAACCTAGGATTGAATGCCGTGTGTGTAGGCTTATGTTTGTCTTCCAGCAGGAGACCAAAACATTCAGATAAGTGCTTTCCTCCTGGCATGGAAGCTGGTCTGCCTTTGTGATCACAAGGGCCTTGTTTGCCGGATCTTTTCTCTGCCCTGCCCTTCTTTTAACACTGTTAACAGCACAGGGAAAATCACTCTAGGGCTTTCTGTTTCCTAGACAGCTCACTCTGCCTATTGTTGATGCCTAATTTTAATAAAACCCTTCCCAGAATGCATTAGACACACAAGAATAACAGAGATGAAACAGGAATCAAAGTTGGCATCTACCAGTGTTCCCACACATGTAGCACCCTTATGCAGAGCATGGGCTCTATTCGTAGACTACCAGCACGAGAATCCTAGTCCTACCACTTACTTGCTGTGTGACCTTGTCCAAGTTACTTAACTTCTCTGGGCCTGAGACTCCTAGTCTGCAAAGTCACACACACACACACACACACACACACATATATAGCTTTCAACTTAATAACTTTATGCAAAGTGACATTATTAATAGAACCTACCTCATAAGGTTGTTATAGGAGTTAAAGGGGTTAATGTATATATAAGCATCGAGAATGTTGCCTGGCACAAAATAAGTGTTTGATGCTGTATGCAGTTTAAAATTTTAGACAGTTCTAAAACCAAGTTTTTTTTTAAGGTCAGATATACAAAATGTTTTCAATATGATAAACTACCATATTCTAACCCCTTCTAGGCGCTAACGCTCCCAAGCAACTGGGGCAATTAAATCGTAAAGACATGATGTGTGTTACGGAGGAAGTACTCCAACGCCTGATATAAAAATGTTCATTACCAGCCAAGGCCCCTGCAAGATGACCAAATTAACCTCACTGCCAGGAGTATATTAAGGAAGAATAATAAATTATTCAAAACCTAATGCTGACAGAGCAAAAAAATATTTATGGAAAAATCATCAGATTATTGCATTTTAATCATGATCCTGTTGGATGGCTTAAGTGTTAAGTCCTCTCGAAGTACTTTGGCTGAAGATAAGCCAGTCCCAGAGTGACTCGCTATCAGTGGTGTGCCCACGAAAATGGACAGCACGACTTGAAGGCAAGAAAAGGTCAGCAGAAAAGGCTGGAGATCTGAAAAGCCAGAAATAAGCCAGGGCATGCCTAGGCATCCTTGCAAGAAAGCCACCCACTCCACTGGCCTGGCAGGTGGCCATTCAGACATGTATGTGCCTTCCTTAAATCGCCATTCTTTTGAAAGGCACAGAAAAGCCCCAGCCCCTCCAATTTAATTCACTGGCCCTTGAAAAAAAAGGAGAAAACATTACAGTAGAAAAGCAAAGGCCCACAGAAGCAGCCTCGCCAGCCCCAGCTCACTGTCCGCCCATGCTCCCCGGCGCTGCTCCCTGTCCCCACCCCACCCGTTCCATGTCTCTGACTCAATGCCATGTTCCCTTCCTCTTTCAGCACGGCTGAGCAAAGCTGACAGGCGGATTCCTTTGCTTTTCAGGGTATTAAAGCCACTTTCCCGCTCTGACAGCCTGTTCTACTCTGCCACCTTATAGCTCCGGCTTCACACTCCTCTGGGCAGCCAGTCCTTCCTGACAGACCACTGTCACTTCCCATCATCCTCTCTGTAGATCCTGTTCTCTCCCCCTCAGCACGCATCCCGACTTTCCAACCAATGCAATTATTTTTTTTGACAAGCCATCCATCAGTTTTAACTTTAAAAGCACTTTCTGCTGATATCCATTGTTAAATCCTTTGCTTTTTTATGGGGCTTGCATGAGAGAATATGATATCAGACATTCAAACTACCAAACCATGTAAATTTACTTTGTTCTCAGCTATGTTTCCAATTTCACGTCCAATTTTTCGGTACATTATGCGTAGTTGTTGTGCTTAATATGATGTTGTCAAATCCCATTAAAGTTCACTGCATTGCACGGCTTTAAAAACAGGTTACAATTTGCATTCTATAAAGAAAGGAAGGAGTGCAGTCTGAAGTCAAGCTGAATCTTATTAAAATTATCTGTTCAATTGTTACATTTGTAGATGGAGTAATTTTGAGGCATTAGCTGAGACACATATGAAAATGTCAGGGTGCCAACTAACGACAATGAGAGCAAAAGGAATATCTCTGTGAAACTCAATAAAGCTCCTTTGCTGGTGACATAAATTTGATGATAATCCGAGGAAATGAATAAGGGGCCATCCCGTTTGAATAGGAATTACCTTTTCTATTAAATCACTTTGGTGTGTTTCCACTTGGCCTACATCTTGGTCCTAGGCCACAGTGAGTCTCTGGAGACTTATTCCAATACAAGGAGGCAGGGAGAAGCGCAAAGGAGAATTTATACAATAGAAGGTCATTCCTTTGAAGGGCATCATACTTAGAGGCGTCTTAAGACATCCTAAAAAAGAGTAGTTAAAAATATTCTCTTCCTGTTTGGAACAAGCACACGGAACAGAGCAATTCCGAGTACCAGCATATATGGATAACTGCACTGATCTACCACCAAACCGCTAAGCACCGAAGACTCAAGTGGAAATGCAACATACCCTGCGAAGACGAGATATGCTTGGGGTGCTGCTGGGATGGATGGGAGATGTACAGGAAGGACTGGAGACTGAGATTTATGAGACTGGAACCAGTAACATCAAGTGGTTTCCAGGGGTTTTCCTCTCCCATGTAGTTCCCAGCTCATGTATTTCTGACAGCACTGATTTCCCCATGTCTTGCCATTAACTCTAGTCTCTGATTTTAAAGGTATCCATCATTGGCACTGAGCAGAATTATGCCATTAGGGGCATTATTAACTGAACCATTGACTTCATGGACTATAACAAGCTGAATTTTTGTTTCACACACAAAAACTATTCCCAGTGCAGACATCTACACCCCCTCCAAAGTTATTTTATTAAGGACACCATAATTTTAATTTTTCCAAAGCAGTCAGTATTTAGGTTAGCCACGATGATAAAGAATAAAATTCAGTGACTATGGAAGATGTAATGAGGTGCTAAGGAAGTTGGTACTGAGACAGAAAGAAAAGGGCAGAGTGTGTTTTAGGTGAAGCTCAGATGACAATTTACTCTGTGACTTTGGGAAAGTCACCTAAGCTTTCCTGGCCTTTGTCTTCCTATTGGCAAAATGAAGGTAAGTATGCCTTATATTTATTATAAAAGTTGAATGAAATAATCCATGCACAGTACTCTGTGCATTCTGGCATACTGTTAGAGTTTAATAAACACTGGGTATCATCACCCTCACCACCATTACCACTACCACCACCAATAATAGGTGAAGAACAGAATGCAGAAAATAACATGGAAAGAAGAGGGGGGAAAAAAGTCCTACCAAAGGGTCTGGACTGAAGATGAAGACAAGGGTTTGAACCAGAAGCAGGGAGAGTAAATAGGTTTCAATTCTCACAATAAATCTGGTCATTTAATGGCTAACTTCAGAATACTGCTGAGAAAGATTATGAGTCTTCATCCAAATTCTGGAAAAAGAGTCATTCAATCGGTGACGTATGCCCACAGTGAGCAGTTCAGGGTGACATAAAATACACACGTTGAAAACACAGCCATTAACATTGGGACCCTTCATCAAAGGCCAAACATAATGCATGGATGGAAATCAGAGTAAGGAGTTCACAGTTCACCATATGAATGAGAAGGAGGTGGCAGAAGGCAACTTCCAAACCGACTGGTAAGAACCAAGCTCCCAACAAGGATACACACACCCTTCTCCTGATCTCAAGTATATGATGAAGGTGTTTATGCCCACAGTGCACCAAGCAAGGTCATCTGAACCATAACGACCTATCAAGGAAGACAAACCCAGGCAGGTCCATGTTGTTAGGCCTGGAAAGGAGGAAAGAAATCATTAAGGTGGCAACAATTGAAAACTTCAGAGTAGGATTAACTTTCCCTTCTCAATGTGAAAGTGCTGCCAGAAAAGAAGGAACTGGTCCCCAAAAGTAGTTCATGTGATGAAATATGGGAGGCAAGAAGGCAGAAGCCATGATTTTTCCCCACCGTTGCAAATTCTGGCTTCCTGGGTAGAGAGGAGACAGATGTCAACTCTGAATAGACTTGGAAGAATTTTATATTTGGTTTTTCTTACTCACCTCAGTAGCAGGAACAGAAAAGAAAGAGGTAAGAAGTAAAAGGATGCAGGTCAATGGAGAGACAAGGGGTGGAACCAATGGAGGATGAAGGAGTTCACGTCTAAGGCATGTGAATAGGTCTGCATGACAGAACAGGAAGCTTACCAATATTAAATTCCTGGTCTGCAAGGATCAGCAAGAAAGCGATATGTAAATACAGTTTGAAAAAAACTTTCTCACCACAAGAGCACTTCAAAATTTTAGCTTTTGGAAATAAAACACACTTCAGTTTTGTTTTAAACTAACTTTAGAGGAGCCTCACTCTTACCCAGGAAGTCCCTCTAGGCTGGAAGCACATCAATACATGGGTTTGTGCATGTCTACATAAATACACACATGGTTTTTTCCTACCTCATTTGGAGATCTTTGACAACTCTTCAAAAATTTCTCCAGATTGCCTCCTACAGGAGTGGAGACTCAGCCCTACACATTCTGCCCAGGTGAAAATATTTCATAGCATAAATTCCTCTGTTAAAGGATAATACACACCATCCCTTCCTCCCCTGAATGGCAGGACAGCAGAGTAGACATAGAACCAGGTTCACGATTGGCACGTCCTGACCAGTATTCGCTTATTCTTTGTTCATCACACTGCATGGCCTGCAGGATCTTAGTCCCCTGCCCAGAGATTAAGCCCTGGGCCCTGGCAATGAGAGCACTGAGTCCCAGTCACTGAAACACCAGGGCATGATTCTTGAAGAGCCAAAAAAGAGAATGGAGAATAAACACAGCTCAGCCTGGGTTTTACAATAGCAGTAATAGGAGATGCTCAATAAACATCATGCTGAATTCCCCGGCCCGTATCTGCATGCATCTTTCTGCATGTCTCTATCTTGTCTACCACCCGAGCAGATACCACTAGAGACCCCTCTAGAGAGATACCCCTAAAGCACGTGTATTACACTACTTTATGACCCAGTCTTGAAAACACACCACTCCCTATGAAGTGAGACCTCAACAAATTTGTCTATTTGAGGAACGTAGTATCAGTCAGTAATGACTGAACCTAAAACAGTGCAAAAGAACCAGGACTCCAGCAACTTGGCATTTTTGTTTACTTACTGATTTTTTGTTGTAGGACCAATTCTCATGTCCTATTAAAGATTTACATGTCCATGGCAGAAATATCCCTGTTTAAATATCTAAAGAGTGACTCCATTTGTTTCGCCCTACATTATTCATTTGACTGGTCTTAAAGTTATTGGATGTGAGAGGCATTAGACAGACCACACACAACATGCACTCCCCTCTCTCTAGGAAATTACTCTAGTGAAACAAGACGGCCCGCCCTCCCACCCTCACACCAGTCCCTGGAGGGTGAGATCATGCCAGCAACTGCTCCAAGCTGCACGCATAGAGAGCAAGCGGCATTTCCCGGGAATTCAGCATGGTGTTTATTGAGCATCTCCTATTACTGCTATTGTAAAACCCAGGCTGAGCTGTGTTTATTCTCCATTCTCTTTTTTTTTGGCTCTTCAAGAATGTGGTAGAAAATCTTAGTACCAGAAGGAAGGAGGGTCTAAGATATGGTACAGTGCTAAGGTCTAAGATATGGTACAGTGCTAAGGATATGAGCACAGATATCCTGAACAACACTTTGCCATAACCAGCTATGTGACTCTCCTCAGCAATTTTCCTCCCTGTACTTTGGCTTCCTCATCTGTAAAATGTATGGAGAAGGTTGGAATGGACAGATTATAAATTCCGGCATCAGACTCTTAGATTTCTGTCAAGTCTATCATCTCAAAGTCACTAATATACTGGACACGTGACTTCTGTCCTTTGTCTCTTCTGCACCTGCAAAGTCATGGGCATCACCAAACACTGCTTATGAGAGGCTTACAAGAAAAAAAATTACAAATGGTTACACTGTGAGTTCAGTGTTTCATAAATAAAACAGTTCATGTAAGTAATCACCAATCTGGACATCTTGAGAGTGGTATACAATGTAGGTTTGCTTAAGGTAGCATTTTCTAGCCTGAAGATGTTTTGAAGGTCTCTATGGAGTCAGATCTTCACAACCAAGATAATCATGATGGTGTGATCACTCACCTAGAGGCAGATATCCTGGCATGTGAAATAAAGTGGGCCTTAGAAAGCATCCCTATGAACAAAACTAGTGGAGGTGATGGAATTCTAGTTGAGCTATTTCAAATCCTGAAAGATGATGCTGTGAAAGTGCTGTACTCAATATGCCAGCAAATTTGGAAAACTCAGCAGTGGCCACAGGACTAGAAAAGGTCAGTTTTCATTCCAATCCCAAAGAAAGGCAATGCCAAAGAATGCTCAAATTACCACACAATTGCACTCATCTCACATGCTAGTAAAAAAGTAATGCTCAAAATTCTCCAAGCCAGGCTTCAGCAATAGGTGAACCATGAACTTCCAGATGTTCAAGACGGTTTTAGAAAAGGCAGAAGAACCAGAGATCAAATTGCCAACATCTGCTAGATCATTGAAAAAGAAAGAGAGTTCCAGAAAAACATCTATTTCTGCTTTATTGACTATGCCAAAGCCTTTGACTGTGTGGATCACAATAAACTGTGGAAAATTCTGAAAGAGATGGGAATACTAGACCACCTGACCTGCCTCTTGAGAAACCTGTATGCAGGTCAGGAAGCAACAGTTAGAACTGGACATGGAACAACAGACTGCTTCCATATAGGAAAAGGAGTACGTCAAGGCTGTATACTGTCACTCTGCTTATTTAACTTATATGCAGAGTACATCATGAAAAACACTGGGCTGGAAGAAGCAGCTGGAATCAAGATTGCCTGGAGAACTATCAATAACCTCAGATATGCAGATGACACCACCCTTATGGCAGAAAGTGAAGAAGAACTAAAAAGCCTCTTGATGAAAGTGAAAGAGGAGAGTGAACAAGTTGGCTTAAAGCTCAACATTCAGAAAACTAAGATCATGGCATCTGGTCCCATCACTTCATGGGAAATAGATGGGGAAACAGTGGAAACAGGGTCAGACTTTATTTTGGGGGGCTCGAAAATCACTGCAGATGGTGACTGCAGCCATGAAATTAAAAGACGCTTACTCCTTGGAAGAAAAGTTATGACCAACCTAGATAGCATATTCAAAAGCAGACATTACTTTGCCGACTAAGGTCCGTCTGGTCAAGGCTATGGTTTTTCCTGTGGTCATGTATGGATGTGAAAGTTGAACTGTGAAGAAAGCTGAGCGCCGAAGAATTGATGCTTTTGAACTGTGGTGTTGGAGAAGACTCTTGAGAGTCCCTTGGACTGCAAGGAGATCCAACCAGTCCATTCTGAAGGAGATCAGTCCTGGGTGTTCACTGGAAGGACTGATACTAAAGCTGAAACTCCAATACTTTGGCCACCTCATGAGAAGAGTTGGAAAAGACTCTGATGCTGGGAGGGATTGGGGGCAGGAGGAGAAGGGGACGACAGAGGATGAGATGGCTGGATGGCATCACCAACTCGACGGACATGAGTTTGGGTGAACTCCGAGAGTTGGTGATGGACAGGGAGGCCTGGCGTGCTGCAGTTCATGGGGTGCAAAGAGTCGGACACGACTGAGCAACTGAACTGAACTGAACTGATGGAGTCAGCAATGAATGGAGAGACCCTGTCCAAAAGGATGTATTTGCCAAGCCCAGGGCCTGGGAATGTGGGGGTGGCCTGAGCAGGGGGAAACAAGTACCCCAAATACCACTTAAAAGGAGAATCAAGCTTAAGTGCTCAGCTACAAGCAGAAGAAAACTAATGAACCAGACTAAGGTCAATGCAAGGGATTTGGTCAAGTTGATGATGACTTTCAGGGTTAGGGAGAGACAGCAACAAAGAGAAGAGTAACAAGGAAGTTGGAAGGGGAGAGAGAGATTTATTAATAACTCAAGGACAATGCATTTTTGAAAATTAACATCTTAAACATCCTGCCTGCTCAGACATGGCAGAGAGGCATCACAAGGACTAGAGCAAACGAGCATTTCTCCAAATCCCCAGGGCTGCCTCTGGATCTCCTCCAGACCACAAATCCCAGGGAGTGAGGAAACATATCCACTCACACACATACCATCGCAAAAGCTGCCATCTTTTTACCATAGCAACAATTTTACAGAATGTGCTAAGGATTCCAGAAAGCTTTCTTAGAGAAGTGTTTCCTTGAGTTTTCATGAGATGAGTCTTTCCAAAGACTCCCTCACTGCGATTCCATGAATCTAAAAGCCCACTGTCGCTCCCCTATACTGAAGGATTTCTGCATCTTACAAGAACAAGCGAGCTGAACCCTAAAGCACCAGGTGCTGAACAGCTTCTGTACTGATGTTTGGACAGACACCCACAGGACACCGCACTGAACAAAATCTTTAAGATGAAGTCATCAACACTGCTAAACAACTTTCCAAATAATGCAAAGAATCAGGATATACAGACCAGTGAGGCAAATGAAGTGAGCCTATACTGTCCTTCTGTTTCTCAGTAAATCAAAATTCAACTCTCCTTTTACCTTTGCAGCTTCCATGACAGGCCTCATATAAGCCCATGCAGTGAGGGGTTCGGAGCAGGACCTTGGGCCAGGAGGCCCAGCCTGGCATCCTAGCTCTGTCCCTTATTAGCTCTATGACATCAATCAAGTTACTAAACCTCTCTCTAAACTTCAGTTCCTGGACATCATAATGACACCTGCTTCCTAGGTCACTGTGAGGATTAAATGAGTTAAGATATGTAAAACATGTGGAACCATCCCTGACACTCAGTAAGCCCTCAGAAAACAACTATTTTCTCTTTTTACCCTGTAGGATAAACTCTCCGCATCAATAATGTCACTGTCGTCATCGTCCTCCCACCACTGCCAACTCTTTGAGGGAGGAACTGTCTTATCCACGTCTGTTCCCTTTATGCCCAGTGCCTGTGCTGAAATATAACAGGTGTCTGTCAATGTCTGTAAATTAAATGGGTGTGCAAAGACAAGAAAGGGGCTCGTCCCTAGGAGGGCGCCCACAGTCATGCTCCCCTACACTATGCTGTCACCCCCCAGATCAAAGCCCCTCTTCTCTGTCTGGCATGATTCGAGCCATTGTTCACAACTCAGTTCAAGACATCTGCTCCCCCAGGCCCTGGGCAGCATCATTTCACAGGAGTAAGGCAGCAGTTCCGCAACCAGACTCCCTGGGTTCAGACCCTGGCTCTTCCACTCACTGGGCCCTAGTGAGCCTCCACATTTACCCACCACTGACCTGCCTCTGGAGAAACCTATATGCAGGTCAGGAAGCAACAGTTAGAACTGGACATGGAACAACAGACTGGTTCCAAATAGGAAAAGGAGTACGTCAAGGCTGTATATTGTCACCCTGCTTATTTAACTTCTATGCAGAGTGCATCATGAGAAACGCTGGACTGGAAGAAGCACAAGCTGGAATCAAGATTGCCGGGAGAAATATCAATAACCTCAGATATGCAGATGACACCACCCTTAGGGTAGAAAGTGAAGAGGAACTAAAAAGCCTCTTGATGAAAGTGAAAGTGGAGAGTGAACAAGTTGGCTTAAAGCTCAACATTCAGAAAACGAAGATCATGGCATCTGGTCCCATCACTTCATGGGAAATAGATGGGGAAACAGTGGAAAGAGTGTCAGACTTTATTTTGGGGGGCTCTAAAATCACTGCAGATGGTGACTGAAGCCATGAAATTAAAAGTCGCTTACTCCTTGGAAGAAAAGTTATGACCAACCTAGATAGCATATTGAAAAGCAGAGACATTACTTTGCCAATAAAGGTCCGTCTAGTCAAGGCTATGGTTTTTCCAGTGGTCATGTATGGATCTGAGAGTTGGATGGCGAAGAAAGCTGAGCACTGAAGAACTGATGCTTTTGAACTATGGTGTTGGAGAAGATTCTTGAGAGTCCCTTGGACTGCAAGGAGATCCAACCAGTCCATTCCGAGGAGGTCAGCCCTGGGATTTCTTTGGATGGAATGATGCTGAAGCTGAAACTCCAGTACTTTGGCCACCTCATGCGAAGAGTTGACTCACTGGAAAAGACTCTGATGGCTGGATGGCATCACTGACTCGATGGACGTGGGTCTGAGTGAACTCCGGGAGTTGGTGATGGACAGGGAGGCCTGGTGTGCTGCTATTCACTGGGTCACAAAGAGTCGGACATGACTGAGCGACTGAACTGAATTACCCAGGTGCCAGGCACAGCTCTGAGCACTTTAGTTCCATTACCTCAGTAAACCCTTTCAGAAACCTAGGAGGTACATACCATTATTCCCAGTCTACAGGCAAAGACACTGGGGCTTACAGAGGCTTCTTTACCCACAGTCACTGTGCTCCAAGTTGCCTCTTTCTGCCTTCTACTGTGTTTGCTTCTAATGAATCCTTTTCAAGTAGATTTCCGCCCAGTTTTATGCCTTGTTGTGAACTACGAAGGACTAAACACTCCATTCCAAGGCCAGGATTGGATCTCAGATCCAGGTGCCTCCACAGGAGGGCTTTCTCTTAGTACCTGGCACGGGGCTAGTAGATACGTTACACTGGACAGTGATAATTGATTTATGATTCCCTCCCTGGATTCCAGTTTCAACCTTGATCTGACTTCACTAACATCCCTGGATACAGGAAGCTAGCCCTCCACTTAGTAGGAGCATTTGGGATGTGTCAGCTGAAGCTGAGTTCAAGGCCTGCTCAGGCAGCCAGCTGTGGGGTCAGGATGGAACACAGACCATGGAAAGGACAGCGCTGTGTTCTCTACAGTAACCCACTCCCAGGATGGGATTCTGCCAAGAACTACAGAACAAGGCCAGGGCAACAAAGAAACCAGAACCCCGGTGCTGCTTACATCCAGGCCGTCTGGTGTGCTGCTATATGGGAGAACCCTCAGGATGGATTTCCAAAACACAGAACACTGAACCTACCTCTGTCACCGGGAGATGGGGGAGAGGCCACCCACACGCCTTGTGGCATTGGCATCCCCGCTGCTTCCCCACAATCCTTATGTACTCGTGAGTTACCTGGAAGAGACATCTTCTACGTATGGCCTGCAGAGCAGGCATCCTACCCTGCTCCTAGTCCTTGCATGAGGAGATCGTAGCTCCTGCCACCACTTCTAAATAGCAAACTATTGCTAGGTTTATGTAAAAACCATGGAAACCAGAACTGTAACACAGAAAGATTCACAAAGAACCAACTTAACAGAAGGTCAACAAGCCCCCAGACAAAAAGTGTATATAGAGTTCCATCTTCAAAATACAGCCAACTCTCTATTTTTCTTCCTAACCCTAGGCGAAAAAGGCTAATGAGATTCACAGACAACATATTAAATGATGGAATTCTCTACATAGCTCCATTTCTTTCTATAAATAATTTTAAAACTATTACCCAATAATGTATTGTAATAAAAAAGCTGACAAGGTCTTGCTCAACAAGTAATCACCAGCATGTTTTTGCACCTGGAGATGGAGAACTTTCTTATTATGCGCCCCTGGTGATTTTTAGGTGTTTCCATAAAGCTGTTGCCATTATTTATAAGCCACAGGTTACTTCCCTTTGCTGCATGCTCAAATTAATGAAAACTTATTTTAAAGACTCAGAAAAGCAGGGCAGACTAGGAGATGTGTGCCAAGCAGCCCCAGAGGGATGGCGTGGGTTTTAAGTCATTTGCAGTCTTCCTTAAGGAGACCTAGGTTCAATCCCTGGGTTGGGAAGATCCCTTGGAGAAGAGGACGGCTACCCAATCCAGTACTCTGGCCTGAAGAATTCCATGGGCTGATCCATGGGGTCACAAAGAGTCAGACACAACTGAGCAACTTTCACTTTCTTTTAAGGCAGCATCTTTGCAGATGGTGACCTCCTGGAGATGAGGCTTGGGGAGGCAGGGACTGCTTCCAGGTGGGGGCCATCTCCACCTCTGCTGCCTCAGCCTTGCCAGCCCAGAGCTCCAGGGTTGGCCTCGCCAGCAAGAGCTACATGGGCTGGAGAACCTCTGCTGCCAATGCCTCAAATCCCTCCCCATAGCCACAGCCTAACCTCCTTGGTGCTTTGCACTTGCAGAGACAGCATCCCACAGGAGAGACTCATGGGCAGAGGGGCAAAGACACCCATATGCACATACATGCACACCCGAAGCCTGGCGCTCCCAGCATCCAGTCCTCCAGAGCTGAATGCCAAGATGCAGGAAAAAGGACCAAGAGCCTCCAAGCCCCTCGAACTCCTCTACAGATCTGCGTGCCCCTGGACAGGATTAACAGCAATGGCACCAATACGGTCCACTCCAGCGCCTATAAAAACTCTACCTACTTCCAGACCTACTTCAAATATTGCATCGTCCAAGAAGCCTCTTCTGTTAGCATCACAAGGTGGAACGTCTCCCTCATTATGTCCACGGTGAGTGTGGCCACCTCCACGACACCTACTTAATGGCCTGGTATCCTAGCTATCTGCATTCTTCTCTTATCCCCTGCAGGACTACGGGGATGGACAACCTCTTGAAAAGATCATCACTACTCACCTCCATAATCCACTCATCTCCTTAGCCTCTGCCCCCTGAATCCAGGTCAGGCAGGGTAACTGACTCTCAAAAGGACACCGAACTTGGAAATGCAGAGTCATGATGAGCTGATGCTGCAAGCTGTGATCTCAGGTGAGTCACTTCATCTCTGAACCCCAAGTTCTCTCAACTGCTAAAAAAAGTGACACACAAGAATTGCTAAGGTCCATGTCAGCCTGAAATTTCTCTGGCTTTATAATACAAAGCTATGATAGTTGTAGCCAGGATGACATACTAACTTAATCCAGCCAGATAAAAAAATAACATATTAAAAAAATGGTCTAATATGTATTTATTGGTGGAGAGGGGTACTTTTTTCTTTTGCCATTAAATCTCACCATATAGCCTTTGATCTTTTCATGGGGCCACAGACACTAGAGGTTCTGTTTCCCTGTGTTTCCAAAATAACACCTGTTTACTAATACATTTGAATGACTTATTGTTCTTCACTTGTTGCTCAACTGTGTCCGACTCTTTGCAACACCATGAACTGCAGCATGTCAGGCTTCCCTGTCCTTCACTGTCTCCCAATGTTTGCTCAAACTCATGTCCATTGAATCAATGATGCCACCAAACCATCTCATCCTCATTTAAAATAATTATTTAGCAGACTTTTTGTCCACTAAGAAAGCTGCTTGTAACTCAGGCACCAAATACTCTTAAGTCAACCCAGTTTACAAAGAAAGAGCAGTTGTAAAGAAGGACACAAGAAATGTTAGCTAACTATGAAATCTGTACTTTAGCTGACATCTTGACAAAGATACATCACTCATAATTTTGGATCCATACAAAGAAACTATGGATAGTTCCCCCTCATCTGTGGTTTTGCTTTATGCCACTTCAGTTACCTGAGATCAACCATGGTCCAAAAACCTTAAAAAGTTCAGAAATAAACAATTCTGAAGTTTTCAGTTGCATGACAATCTGAGTAGCATGATGAAATCTCACCCCTTTCCTGCTGGAAGGTAGTCCTTCTTTTGTCCAGCATATTCACACTGCATATGCTACCTGTCACTTATTGACAGGTAACTACAGTTACTGCGGTTACAGATAACTATTAGCTACAGTTACTTAGTACCTCTCTTAGTTTTCAGATCATCTGTCACAGTATCACAGCACCTGTTTAGAGTAATCCTTATCTTGCTTAATAATGGTCGCCAAGCACAAGACTAGTGATACTGGTAATTCTAATATTCTCTTACTCTGTCTAGTTTATAAATTAAACTTTATCATAGGTGAGTATGTATCAGAAGAAGCATAGCATATATAGGGTTCAGTATAATTATGGTTTAGGCAACCTCTGTCTGTCTAGGAATGTATCCCCCGCAGATAACTGAAGCGGGGGGCGGGGGTACTAATATAACAGATCTTCCATCTCACCAGAAAATGGGGCTCAGATATTTGGATAAAACATTCACATCGAATTATGCTTCTTAACTTTGGAGAGAGAACTAAAAATATCTGTTAAAGTATGTCCCTGCTCACCAAAATCCTAATTTTATGCATTTACATGGCAGTAGATGTACATCCTTAGGAAGCAAATCTTATGACAGAAAAGGTTGCATCCCAGCACATGGGATTAATGAAGTCATAAGTTCATTTTTAAACTTGGAGTAAAACATAACACACTGCCAGGAGAAGTGAAACACCCATGATTATAAATGCGCCATTTCAACAGCTGGAAGCTAAGGAGCAACCAAATAACAGTGGAGAAAATAACCACCAGCTGCAATTTTCTCTCTTTTTTTGATCCTTTTACAAGTATGTGTTGCCTGTGTTTTGACTATTTTTTGAAAAGGAGGAAGAAAAAAAAAAGAAAAAAAAAACATCAGGCAGTCTTCTCACTGAGGGTTGCTTTTTGCAGACACCTTTTTTCAGATGATATTACTTCATTTATAAACCTTTCCTTTTCTGTCATCATTTCTGTGAAGAAACACAGGAAGGCAGGAAGGAGCTTCCCCAGCACCACTGACCATGGAAATGCAGAAGTAGGGACATGCAGCCAAAGGCAGAGCGTCCACATATGCACAGCGGGACAAGCCCTTTGAAGGGTAAGTTCGTAAGGTATTTGTGAGGGAAGACCAGCAAATCCAAGCTTGCTTACTGACCTAAACCGACAAAAACTCAGACATAACTCTCTGGGCTCCGTGACTCCTTCCCATCCCCTTACTCTTCCCGGGGGACTTTGTGGCATGGGCTACTGGGGCACCCAGAAAGGCCGTCCTGAACTGTGCCTTCAGGACTTTTGGGGCTTGGATGACCAACTCAGAGGTTTCCTTCCTTTTAATACTGAAAGCCCACAGCAGTATGAGAAGAGGTGAGACAGCTTTGCTCAGCCTCAGAGAAAGTCAACAGGCTCCCCTGAAGTCAGGCAGGGCTGACTTTTCCATCAGGCACAGAGAGCACACTACCGATAGCCCATGAGACTTCAGGCGACCACGGAACATGCTAACATTTCTTTTAGGACCAGAAGGGAAAAAAAAAAAATTAACTTTAGGCCCAAATAAAAGGTTTTAATGTATAATATTAATAGATCTGTCTTTACATCATGTATTTTGATTACTCTAAGCAGGAAGGGGCCTACAAAGTGGGCCAAAGAGCCTAGAACCCATAAAAGTCAAGAGGAGTCCCTGATTCCAGATCATTCCTGCCCCCAGGCCTTTGCATGTGCTATCTGGAGTACCCTGCTTCTAACTTCCCTTTAGTCAGTGTATGAATAGACTCAACTTGATTTCTACCCCTTCCCTGGTATTTCCCTGATTACTCTGATTAGTAACAGTTTCTCTCCCTCAGTTTGAAACCCCCAGCAACTAGAGGTCACACCACAGCCTCACATTTACAAAGTTTCTATTTCTCTTGTATTATTACTCCTCTTCCTTCATCCCTAAAGACAATATTACCCCCTCACTGCGAAGATAACTGGAAGCCTCACCACTGCCTTCAAAATAGCCTGTGTGAGTCAGCCTCACATTCAAACCCATAATCAAATCCCCAAGTAACTCTCCTTATATTCCTCATCCTACCCAATGATCTCTGAACCACAGCCATACCAGATGCTCACCAAGTACACCTCATATTCCTCCCACCCCCAGGCCTTTGCAAAAGCTGTTTTCTCAGGCTGGGATGCCTTCCCTTTATCAGAGCCCCATAACAAAAACCCTAACAATCCTTAAAAGCCTAGTTCACATGTAACCTTTTCCACGAATCTTCCCAGATGTTTCTGTTGAACCATATATCCTGCCCTCTCCTACTCTACCCCAGCACTTTGCATATCTTCTGCCAGCTTCATCAGAATATGACTTCTACCAAAGGAATTTGTAGACCATGCAAGACTCTTGAGTCCAAGTGCTCCCAGAAGCAGATGCTGAGACAAAGATTCAAGTCAAAATATTTGGGGGCAGGTGACCCCAGGAGTGGGGAAAGAGGGAAGTGAGACAAGGAAAGGAAGGAAGTGAATGGTGGTACATGGTGCTTTACCGAGCAAGTTACCACAGTGGCCAGCTGGAACTCATGGCAGCCAGGGACGCTGAGACAGAAAAGAATGTGCCACAGTGTTTTCCCAGTTGAGGAAGACAGGGAGTTTATCTCCTGACTCCTGTCAATCACTGGTGCAGGTGAGGCTGCCGCTAAGGGGCATTCATTCTCTGGCAGGTCCAGCCTACCCTCCCACAGGCAATGGAGCTCCAGTGACGAAAGTAAGCTCTTAGACAAACGGCTGCAAGTGTTTATGGCTGGTCACTGGATGGTGTGCATGGAAACTCTAAGACTTTAGGGGACAGGGGAGACTGACAGCATCTGCTGCAGAGAGCATGGACTTCTACAGCCTCAGCCACCCAGTAGGATCCTGTGCATACAGCAGGCATGCAAGAAGTTCTCACGCAAAGGAAATCATGCTCAAGTTCCTTGAAGGCAGGGGCCATATGGAATTTTCTCAGGGCCTAGCTTGAGTATAGCGACTCAAATTGTGTATGCTAGTTGAGGAACAGTGAGTGATTTAGCTCAGAGTCCTGCCCCCAAATAAGACAATGCTAAATAAACTGAATTCCCATTTTATTAGCTGCTATTTCACAAATGTTATCTAATTCATTTAAGCATTACACACCAACCCTGTTCCTATGAGTTTTAACCATGAAGACAGTAACGAAGGTGTAAGGAATTAAATAGCTTCTCAAGAAAACGCATCTATATCCAGAAAAACAATCCAGGAACACAACAGAATTCTGGGCAATTCCCCGAATTTGCAACTTTCACACAGCCTCTGGCACCTCAGTCTCCCAGGTGAAAGAAAGAAAGTGAAAGTGAAGTTGCTCAGTCACATCCGACTCTTTGCGACCCCATGGACTGTAGCCTATCAGGCTCCTCCGTCCATGGGATTTTCCAGGTAAGAATACTGGAGTGGGTTGCCATTTCCTTCTCCAGGAGATCTTCCCAACCCAGGGATTGAACCTAGGTCTCCCGCATTGTAGGCAGACGCTTTACCATCTGAGCCACCAGGGAAGTCCACCAGGGAAGCCTCCCAGGTGGTCCTGGCTATAACCCAGGAACCAGGATGGAGAACATACTGGAAGTGTTGGAGGACCCCTCATCCCACTCCAGCTTCCTTGTGCTCATACCATGCCACAATGGGCGCAGAAAGAAATGGCCTAGGGGCCAGCCGACATCAGACATAGCTAAAGCCTTAAAGAAAAATAATGTAAGCTCAGGCAACAGCATCAGGCAAGGCAGGGACAAGCCAGCTTGTCTTGCCAATTTCAGAGCAGAACAGATGTTTCTGCATCTCCAAGGTATCCACCCTCCTAGGACACCAGACATAGGTCACCCATCAGTCATTCATCTTTATGATGACTTGCAGTGGCCAGCACACAGTCAAGATTAATGTACATCCTTTCCAAGAAATGCTGTTTAATGGCAAGGATATGCTGAGGGTGATTGTTCATGCCAGATCATTCCAGCTGACACAACCAACCAAGTTTCAACACTAAACTGGAAAAAGAAAATCCTGAATGCTGTCTTATTCCAAGCAAGAGACAGAGTAACCCATAGACAGTGTATGAGTTGTACTTCGTCTGGCTTAGTTTGATGAGACCTGGCCACGTTGAGACCTGTCAGGAGACCAGGGGTTTATAGGCTTGATGCAGCTGTGACACCTTGCAAGCACTGTGGCTGAAAGATCACAGGAAACAGCATCCAGGAAACCTGGCTTCTACTCACAGTTCTGCTTCTTGATGACAACATCTTAAGCCAATCACTTCTTCCTGGGCCTCAGTTTCCCCTTCTAGAAAATGGATAACTTCCAAGTTTCTCCTTGCAGCTTTAACACAATATAAAGGTCTCAAAATCCTCATGTTACAGTGTATGATACTAACTTTCATTCCCAGCGTGAGAGCACATAAACTGTCCAAAATGTTAACATCCTCACTAACACATTTTCATCTGGACCAGGGAAACTGGCCTACTGCTATTTGGTCCCCAGACACCTTTAGAATGAAATTGTTCCCATGGAAAATTACTTTATGGTTTAATGAGATAAAGAAGTCAGCAAAGGAGAAAAATAGAATTTGAACACAGATCTTTAACATGAAAATTATTTTATTCCACTTGTCTCTAAGAGCCACAGAGGGATTACTTTGACCACCAGAGGGCTTTCCACACTGACAAAATGTATTAATAAGACATAGGTGGTAAAATTTAAAAATAAAAAGTTCCAAGTTACATAGTCTATAACCATAACAGCCTGGGGGCTGAAGTGAAACATCGGAGAAAAAACAAACAAAAAAAAACCTGAGTTTCTCCTATGATGTACTTCCTTATATTAAACAGTGAGGAAAAATTCTAGTCTCTCCAAGTTCCAGAAAACCATCAGATGAATTTGATGCATAGAATCAAAAGGAAATCACAAATTAGCTATCAGAGGTTACAGCATTTTGTTACTAAAATATCATTCCCCAAATGTTGAGATAGTTTCTTGTATCCTTTTGTTTATTTGGTCAAAATTTTGAAGTACTCACAAATATAATGTGTTTTTAATACTTGGGGTGGGGATAGCCAATATTGTTGAGCATTCACCACGTGACAGCTTGGTAAATATGTATATTATCAACTTTGTGTGTGTTAACTTGCTTGATTCTCCAAAAACTTCTACAGGATAGACTCCATTATTATACCTGTTTCACATATAAAGAGGTTAGAGAATTTGTCCAAGGTCAAGCAGCTAGCAATTGTCAAAGAAAAAAAGTTCAGGAATAACACTATCCATCCAACAACAAGCAAACTTCCACTGACTACAGACAAGCGTTCTATAAAAAGAGGCACTGTGTACCCTAACCTATAGAAATGCAAAAAAAAAAAAAATCATTGAAAGGACACTGTCCCATGGGCTGGTATTTCTCTCTGCAGGTTCTCAGATGGCATTCCATAGCCCCCAGGGTCCCACACCTGCAGGGACACCTCCCAGAGAGGCCAAGTGGGTGCAAAGGGAGGCTCTGTGAGCTACAGGCCCCATTTTCTACCAAAGCCTCTTCAATTTATTTCTATTTTATGAATTGGAGATTTCCACATACGATCTAATCTAGAAAAAAAATTCTTGTAATTCTAAAGTTTAAAATCTCCTACTTCATGAGACATTTCAGAAAAAAAAAATAATAATTCCCTCTTAGGGTGTGCTTCTCTGAAACCCATTCGACAGCACTTGCTACACTAGGGGGAAATATTTCTACTTGTGTAGCTCCCTTACTTCATTGTTGAGGTCCCAAGGGCAGGAATAGTAAAATTTTTTTTTCACTTTTAGGTCCCTAACATTTAGCCTAAGGTTTAGCCTAAAGTTTTCAACAAATATCTGTAGGATGAATAAATAAAGTAACAGGTATGACTCAGATGATAAAGAATCTGCCTGCAATGCAGGAGACCTGGGTTCAAATCCCTGGGTCAGCAAGAATCCCTGGAGAAGAGAATGGCTACACACTCTAGTGAGAAGTCCATGGACAGAGGAGCCTGGTGGGTTACAGCCCACGGGGTCGCAAAGAGTCAGACACTACTGAGCAACTCACACACATGTACACACACAAGGTAAGGTGAGCTGCTGTGATAGATAAACCATGAAGTTCTGGGGACCTAACAGAACAGATGTTTACTTCTTTCTTACGAAAGGTCCAGTCTAATGCACGTCCAACAAGCAGCCCTCCACACAGTGACTCAAGGACTCACGCTCTTTCCAGGTTCTGACTGCACCAACCCTCATGCCTCAGAGTCCTGTCCTCTTACTGGCAGGTGGGCACGGAGAGCATGTAGAGCCTTTGGTCACTGGGCTCTACTCAGAGCAGGAGGGCATGTGGTCCCTTTGTAGAAAGAGGACAGCATTGGTGGGCAGCTTGTCAACCCTTTGTTCCACAATGACTTCAAGAGAAAGAGACGCCTGAAAGCAAGACCCAGTGCATAAGACATGGCTCTCAAAGAAAAATAAATAAATAAGAGTCATTAAAAATTTCCAACTTAAAAATGTGCAGGGTATAAATACAGCTATTGAGCCACAAAATTACAATCTCACCTAAGGGCTTTCCATTGCATTTTCCCATCATAAACCAGACTCCCTAGCTATGGGCATGCAAATGGCCTGAAACTAAAATACAGGTCAGCCTAAAGTCAATATCCCTACCCTTTACCAAGTGTTTGGCTCCTCCCTACAAGAAGATCCTGGTGGAGAGAAAACATAATTGGAAACAAGCACTTTATTTTGAGAGGCCTCAATGCAACACTGTGATGTGCGGGAAAGCCAAGAGCCCCAGGTCTGGCCATTTTCTGTATCCACATAAGTGACGATGGATAAGTCAATAATGTTCCCTATGCCTCAGTTCCCCTCACTTGCCAAAAGGGAAAGACAATACCTGCCTTATAGCCAGGTGGGGAAGAATGCTGTTACCTAAAAGACAAGACTTGCCTTTCCAAAATGCAGATCATGTGATAACAGCTCTGAAAAGTATATAAAATATTTAAAATCATCCAAAGACACAGAGCATAAGTCTGTTACACAGTATTTTCCAGCTACCTGGTGATTCCTCCATCTCATTACCATAATGGTTGATATGCTTGCTTCTGGAAACCTTGACCCTTCAGTCAGCCCAGTGTTTCCGCTTTTACCTCTCCAAGAGTCATGCTCAGCTCCACTGCTCAGGGTCAATGTGTTTCCACAAGAGAATCTCTGAATCTCCGTGGATCTCAACAAGCACACCTATTAACTGGATATGGAACACCTTGGAAGCCCAAGCAAGGACTTGGGTCCTTCTGAGACCCAGGCTCTGATTCCCAAGTCTGAGCCAGTGGTGTCAGAAGCAGAACTGAGGCCACCACAGTGGTGATTCTGCCTTCCCTCTCCATGTGTTTTAAACAGTCTGACCATGTGGGAGGCACAGATATTAAAGGCAGCTCCACTCCAACGATACTGTAAAGTAACAGCAGAGTACCAGGCAATCACTCTTTAATGTCAGCCATAACCTTCATAAATGGGTTTGTAATGAGAAACCCTTGTTTGTCACAGAGAAGGTGTGATTGATGCTGCCTGTGAGTGAAATGAGGCCACACTGACCATCTCAATAACATGAACAGCTGCCAAATATTCATTTAGCAGAATGAGTTTAGAAAACTTTGAGCAGATTGCTTTCACAAGGCTGCCTTCAACAAAAGGAAACATAATTAACGAGCTAATATCAGCATGTGTCTGGCTAAGCTAATGAATATCAAATTACACAGAAACCTGTATAAATCATCATTACCCTGAATTTTAATTGAACTTGCAATTAAACATGACAAATTTTATATACACTAAACCTTTAATTTATACTTTCAAATAAGGAATAATTTATCATTTTTAGTATTTCATAGTTAATTTCCCAATATGTGCACTTCTAATTAACAAGGACAGACAGGCATTTTAAAAAACACACACTCTCTCTGTGCTGTGGCTCCGTTTATAACAATAACTTTCCCTTTTGTATACATTAGAAACTCTATGTCCAGAAGTTTGAATGCCAAAGGACCTACTTGGATATTCAAGGAAAGATCTAATAGCTACACAGAACAAGGAGGAATGATTTCCCCTTCTGCTTCTCATCTCTCCCCTGGAAAAAGAGAGATTAAAGGGGCCAGACCATATTAAAGCAACTCGGCTGGACATCTCAATTACCGGTTTAACCTTGAACCCCAAACTCCAGCTATGTTCAGAACACAGGGCCTCTTTGCTGAAAGTGCAAAGCATCTTGTGTTTCAAAGCAGCACCACCTTAGAAATAAACTGCCTCACTCTGGCGTCAGCGCCAAGCCTATTTGTTTTACCTGGCCAGTCGGTAATGAGCTCGCTCTGTGGATGGATTTGTATTTTATTATTATAATTACGCCACCATTATAAACATACCTCGAGCAACCTCAGCATAAAAGGCAGGGAATGCTATTAAAACATACATATAAACACACAGGGAAACAAGACAGGATTGTAAAAGGGCTGCAACAGAAACTAATTGGGTTTGCTTTTTTCGTTAATCCCAGCCTATTAATATGGTGAGCAGTGTGGTCTAAGGAGCCGCACGCTGGGAACCTGAGGATGATAGCTGCATACCAGGCTCAGCCTCTAATTGGCTGTGTGACCAGACGAAAAGGCTTTCCCTCTCTGTGCCTCAGTGTTCTCAGGGGGGTTAGCAAAGATAAGGAGATAACTGTGAGCACTGTAAACATGTGGAAATACTGATGATTTGGGGAAAAAACTATCAAACAAACAGCATCGTCATTCTCTAGCTATAGAGAAGACAAACCCAAAAGCAGACAGTTGATAACACTCATGTATGCATATATCTAATGCCACGATCACATTAAGCATCAGCAATTTACTTCCTATTTTCTCCTTTGATATGTGAAGTAGGCTAGACAAATATTATCATCACCATTTGAAAGAGAGGCTCATTCTGCGATTAAAAGTGAGATTCGGAACATCTCAGATGAGGCTCTTCTGACCTCACTATGCTGCCTTCCAGCACTCTCTTGGGTAAAGGCTGGAGAATGTATAAGGAGGTCAAAAAAAAACCAAAAAACTTTGGCTAGTGGGACCTCAGTGACAAACACAGTGACCATCTCTCCCAGCCCTGTCCTGATCAGACTGATGGCTCAGCTGAATGTCTTAAGTCTGGAGAGAAAATATACACCACTTCACAAAGGCAAACTCAAGGAAGGCGTGGAGTCAACAGCCCAGGTATCATCTACGCAGGGCCAAGAAGTGAGTACATACATGCCCCCAAATGAGTGAGGGCAGAGAACATGAAAGGCAGCAGAAATAGAAAGGAAAACAGCTTTTAAGGTCTCCTCTAACTACCGTTTCATCACAAACCTGAAGGCTCTAGAAATCTGATACTATCAAAAGAAGCTGGGGTGAGAGTCAGTTAAGAGAAACAGAAAGAAGTCTTTTTTAAAAAATTAATTACTGCTTCATTTCAATTGCAAATTCCCATTTTTGTTTCCAGAGGTCCACCACCAAAGGAAACTGAAAAGCAATGCGAGGCAGTGAGAGCTGGGAATCTGAATGCATTTTCTGGAACACAGTGCTTGCCCGTGCCTATGAAGCAAAGGGACAAATATTTTCACACATTATCAGATAGCCGAGTGAAACAGCCTCTACCAGAATTTACAACTGAAGGCTACCAGAATTTACAACTTGTGAAATTGTGCCTGTCCGTATTTTCTCATTACGCTGGGTGCAGGCTGCAGATAGAGTGTGCACTTTCTTTTTTCTTTTCTCCCCCGCTCTCCCCTCCTTCCACTGTCTCAGTACTTCCTAGTTAAACCTTGTCTCAAGTTATCAACACTCTCTGGAGAGATAAGGCTCCTCTCACTTACAAGCTGTCACTAATAATCGAACTTTCAAGACTCCATCTCTAAGAGAGACTCCCCGAGCCACGCAGGTCATGAGAATTAACTGCCACCAGTCCTTGCAGAAAACTCAGCTCATCAATCTATAGCTTTCTCGTCATAATTAGAATAACGGCTTTGAAAATTTGGGCTGATGTTGACTTGGTCTCAGGCCGCAAAGAGCGCTGATTAAAATCTTGGTGTGAAAGTTAATGATAAGTGCTGGTGGCGTTGCCGTGGAGACAGGGACAAACAATTCCCTCGCTGTGACATTTTCAATGTCCTGGAGAAGAAAAACTGTCCTCTTTAGTGTGGCAGCGTATGAAGCTTATTTATGGCTACAGGGCTTGGTGGATTGATGACTGTCGTAACATACTGTCAAATCCTTTACTGACACATTCATTTTTTTGGAGCCCCTGGTGCAGCAGAAATAAAATAAAATAATAAAAACAAAACCAGAGGGAAAATTCTCCAGTGAACCAGAGACGGCCACCAGTGGACCTTCCTTTTGCAATAGGACCTCAGAGTTAATAGACAAAAAAGACTTTGGACTTCTTGGCTCCACAGCCAAGGAGAAAAGATGTACATAACTGAAAACTGCTGTGTAAGAAAAAGCACTATTGAGGCCACCCAATCAGCCCAGGAATGTTTGTGACCAGAGGAGCTATCTGTAAATATCCAGTTGGTAACTTCAGTATTCTCTCCCTACTTGTTTTAGAGGATAATGGTTTAGAGAGGTAAGGAAGGATTTGGAGCCTTCTCCCAGCCGAAGGGACCAACTAGGACGTCTCCTGTCTCTATGACACAGCATTAGAGAGCATGCCAGCCACAGTGGCCACTTCAGTGTTCAATATCAGGGTATAAGTCTCTGAAACCTGTGGACAGCTTCCTGCTGTACAGAATCCATTCACATTCACCATTTCCTTTGCTCTTCACTGCAAAGCAAGCATCGTAATGCCCATTCCCTTGATAAGAAGGCTGAGGTTCTGTACATTTTGAGCACCATTCCTAAAGGGACACAAGTCACTAAGCAAGGACTCCCAACTTCAATCTTCAGTAGTCACAATGAGGAACCAGCCACTTCTTCAGACCAGCAAGCCAGCCCCACAGGTTCAGTTTCATGCGGGGTCTGTGAAAAGCTTTTGGTTCACTCCAGGAAGTAGCTGTGTTTCCACAGCAGATAAAGGGACTCTTAGTGATCCAGGCTAGTCCATAAAGACTGCTCCAGGCTGTGGCATTTTTCTAGTTCCTTTCATTCAAGGATCCTAGTCATCATCATTATTATTGTTGTTGTTATTAATAATGATAATGAAATAAACTATGCAAATGTAGGGAATGGCTTTAGCCCTGAAACGCAGACAGTAATGTGGTAATTTATCCAATAATGGAATCGCAAAGTGATTTTATTTGCTTTTATGGCTCCTTTCTTTCAGAGGAGCTGGGCATCAATAATGGCAATAGTAATGAAATCAACTATGCAAATGTGGAAATCGTTTTTACCCTAATGTACCAATTTAGCCAGCAAAGGGAATTCAACACCGTCTGATGGGCTTCCCAACACCCAGAATGAGAGCTTTGATACTGACCTGCACTCAGTCACCCAGATGTCATGATTAGTTTTCTAAGAGCACGAGCTTGTCAATATCCATTAGATAATGACCACCTTCACTCCATGGTGAAAGATCTAGGAAATGTCCCTAGTGATTTAAATACAGAGAGTGACTTTAACATGCAAACAAGATATATTCATTTGGATGTAATTCATTCTGCAGGCAGGAGCCCCACAAAAGGGCCCTGTGGCAAGTAGGCAGGGGATTGCCTGGGGTCATCAGCTAGAACAGTTCCTTGGGTCCAGCTGTTTCAGAACAGCTCAGAAGACTCTCTGAGGGATGGATGCCCTCTGCCAGATTATTCCTTTTATCTGCTTCTGTTCTGAGGGAGCATGTCTCTGGCTAGATGGTGGAAATTCTGAAGGACTAGGGGAGGACGGTTGCCAAGAGCCACTGGGAGAAGCTGGGGTAGCCACCTCTCCTAAGTTCAAGGTATTTGCTCCTCTATCCTCCTCTACAGAATCTATAATCATTTGCTGCTATGACAGGGAAGAAAGAAGCAAAAGAAAGAACAGGATACAAGTAAGACCTGGATGGCCAGGAACATTCAACAGATCTCTGTCTAGTACTTATTACAAGCTACAAATTTGAAAAGTTATGAGATCCTTGACAATGGAGATCTCATTTTTCTCTCTTGTCTCCAGAGCTGGGTACAGTAAGTGTCAAACAGATGCTGAATAAATGAAGGAATAAAGAAATAAACAACAACAGAGGATAAAGGAGACTCCAATGAGAGAGTGCTCCAGATGTACACACTCAGGCACTCAAAAGCATGGAATATACATGGGAAATACCACTCTTAGATCCAAGTAACAAGAGTCCTTTACCTGGACCAAGCACTTTAGAAGGCCTGCTATGACCCTCCCTACCACTATGAGACAGAGTCCATGGCCTAGGACTTTTCTAATCTACAGCCTATCAACCAGTTAATAAACCATGTGTCAGATGCATAAAATCTCCAAATTCCCTTTACAAATATCCCGGAGCATCTTTCCAGGGCCTGCAAAGACCTCTTCTCTGGGTCCTACCTCCCAACAGTGGAGGGTACCACCAGGGGCTGTGCCCCTAAGTCCAAACAATAGCCAAACAGCAGCAGCTGGTGGTGCAACGAGGGTAGGAAAGCTGGGTGTCCATATGCATATCTGTCAAGGCCTCCCATGGAGGAGAATGAAATCAGGAGTAGAAAGAGAAGGGAAGAGACTTGATTTGTACTCTCACCCTGAGCTCCACAAATATTAGGGATGGACCTGTGCGTGGATATTCATGTCCATCCTTTAGTTTAATTTGTCTGCTGTTGGTTTGGGCCAAAAGTCTGGGGAGGGGTACCTGCTGTATAAGAAAACACAATTACCTTCTCACTTCGCAACTAACTAATGACTTACGGAGGGAAGAAAAGGACCACATGAAAAACCTCAGGTTCTAAACAGATTGTCAATATTTAAATAAATAAATAAAAAGGAAACTCCAGCAGTCAGTTCTAATTAATTCATGGCAATCAGCATCCCTTGTTCTATTAGTTACCATTATAGCAACACATTCTTGAACAAAATACCAGAAGCTTTCATTAGAATCATTAACATAATCTGATAACTGATGGCATTTGATTTCTGACTTTTGCACTTTGACTTGAAGCTTGTTACGAGATGTAATCTCATTGATTGTCTGATTTTTTTTTCCTTCTTCTCCACTTCCCCCCACACACTGCCCCACTATGAAGCCTTCACATGACATTTCTTTGTTAACTGTAATTAATGCTCACATTTGTCACAAGTTGTATTATTTGGAAAAGCAGTCGTGATGATAAAAGATGTGACAAAGAAACACACATGTCTTCTTATCCAAAATGGCTTTATCCTAATTTAGGTTTGGGGGGAAAAATAAATAAAATAAGTCAGGCATGTATTTGTTTTCACAATCAGGATGGATTGTTTAAAGTGATGCCTTTGAAAAAACCAATGCAATTAGCTTTCTCCATTTTAAAAAAAGTATCATTAAGCCATAAGTGAAATAAAAAAAAAAAAGAAAATCTGACTTGAATGAAACAGACTGTAAATCTGTCTCACTTCCATTGATCACAGGGGCTAGAGAACAGAGGCTGTACCCAAGACCAGTGGGGTTCAAGGTGACTGACATGGAAACAGAAACGATCTCTCTCTCTCCCCACCACTTTCTGCCTCTCCTTCCCTTACTTTTTCTCATTATCTCGAAGTTTCCACTGCTGACCAAAAGGAAAGATACCTAAGCTCTAGGTAAGGTGTCAGATGAGTATCCTAGTCAAGGGCTACCTTTTTGGCTTGAATGTCAGGCATGAGATACGGGGAGATTTCTGGACAAACATGCTTATCAAAGAGGTACTTTCTTATTCAGCAAACAGGACGAACTTGAGGTCTTCTGTAGGAGGCCTTTATGATCTCTTTGGGCATAAAACAGACAGGCAACAGTGTTCTGCTTATTTAAAAAGAAAACACAGAGGTAGGGCAGGGGGGAAACTTGTTCCACGACACTCAAATGCCCATTAGGAGTCAGAGTTAGAATGGGTCTGCAGAGATGTCCACTCAGCCTGACAGAAACGCCCTTCGTGGGTACAGGAGGCGCCATCTGTGTGCACAGACCACTCCAGGGGGTCAATGCACGAGTAGGGTACACTGTTTTCACACTACTGAAAACTGGCCTAAATCGGCTCCCCTTGCTTTTACCCTCCCCCAACCCAGTCTCAAAGGGGTTTCCTCCATCATGTACTAATGGTCTGCAATTTATTTTAAAGAGGCTATTTTGATCCTCAAGAAGTACTTAGGGGAGCCGGGAACCATAAACACCTCCTTTTCAAAAAATTTGTTTCCTTTTTCCCAGCCTGTAATTTAACTCTGACTGGCACCATTCAAATCAACTGTTCCAAGCACAGATTGCCATCAAGTCAGCTCCAACTTGGAGCACATTTTTACGACCAAGTTAGAAATCCCTTAAAACAAGGTTTTCGGAGGGAAACGTTTGACAGACTTAACTCTTGTGGTGCAAATATGCCACAATGACATAGCAATTAGTTATTCAAAATACGGGAAGGGATTATAAGCTTTTTCAAGTCATTTCATAAATACGTCCTCTTCTGGTATACAATCAGTAATTATACCATTCTTACTCAACTGTAAACTTCCTGGGTATGATTTATATCTCATTGAAACCAACACAAAAGTATTTGTTTTCTCAAAGGAAGGGCTCCAGCTCTAATCTCCAAGGCTCACACACATCAAAGCCCAAGAACTACTGTTCTGCCTCACCAATGTAAATAAGATCATATACAAATATTTATGCAAATTAATAGAGAGAGGTCTGTCAAGAAACATGTATCTTCTGGGCCAAATGTGGGTTTACACAGTGCTCCCCTAACCCTGCAGCCTCATCTCTTTCTGGCATTGGTTCCATTTTGTCACACTGGAATATACTTATAATTACCTAGCCATATCATACCATTAGTGGATTCCATCTATTCTTTAGCTTCCTGTAGTTTCCACTGTATTAGTTCAGTTGCTCAGCTGTGTCCTACTAGTTGCTATCCCACGGATGCCAGCACGCCAGGCCTCCCTGTCCATCACCAACTCCTGGAGTTTACTCAAACTCATGTCCATTGAGTCAGTGATGCCATCCAACCATCTCATCCTCTATCATCCCTTTCTTCTCCCGCCTTTAATCTTTCCCAGCATCAGGGTCTTTTCCAAAGAGTCAGTTCTTCGCATCAGGTGGCCAAAGTGCTGGAGCTTCAGCTTCAACATCAGTCCTTCCAGTGAATATTCAGGACTGATTTCCTTTAGGATGGACTGGTTTGATCTTGCCCTCCAAGGGACTCTCAAGAGTCTCCCCCAACACCACAGTTCAAAAGCATCAATTATTCAGCATTCAGCTTTCTTTATAGTCCAACTCTCACATCCATACATGACTACTGGAAAAACCACAGTTTTGACTAGATGGACCTTGGTCGGCAAAGTAATGTCTCTGTTTTTTAATATGCTGTCTAGGTTGGTCATAGCTTTTCTTTCAAGGAGTAAGCATCTTTTAATCTCATGGCTGCAGTCCCCATCTACAGTGATTTTAGAGCCTAAGAAAATAAAGTCTCTCACTGTTTCCATTGTTTTCCCATCTACTTGCCATGAAGTGATGGGACCAGATGCCATGATCTTTGTTTTTTGGATGTTGAGTTTTAAGCCCGCTTTTTCACTCTCCTCTTTCACTTTCATCAAGAGGCTCTTTAGTTCCTCTTCTCTTTCTGCCGTAAGGGTAGTGTCATCTGCATATCTGAGGTTATTGATATTTCTCCCAGCAATCTTGATTCCAGCTTGTGCTTTGTCCAGCCCGGCATTTCACATGATGTACCCTGCATAGAAGTTAAATAAGCAGGGTGACAATATACAGCCTTGATGTACTCCTATCCCAATTTGGAACCAGTCCATTGTTCCATGTCTAGTTCTAACTGTTGCTTCTTGACCTGCATACTGATTTCTCAGGAGGCCGGTAAGGTGGTATAAGAATTTCTTCTCTTTAAGAATTTTCCACAGTTTGTTGTGATCCACACAGTTAAAGGCTTTAGCATAGTCAATGAAGCAGAAGTAAATTTTTTTTCTGTAATTCTCTTGCTTTTTCCATGACCCAACGGATGTTGGCAATTTGATCTCTGGTTCCTTTGCCTTTTCTAAATCCAGCTTGAACATCTTGAAGTTCTCGGTTCATGGGCTGTTGAAGCCTAGCTTGGAGAATTTTGAGCACTACTTTGCTAGCATGTGAGATGAATGCAATTGTTCAGTAACAATTGTGCAGTTTTGGTCTGGCAGGTAACAACTTTTCAAAAAATGTCCATGGACAAGCCACCCAGGTGAACATAAAAGATGAGTTTAAACTGCAGCTCCAGGAGTAAGACAAGCTACAGGAAAACCTTCTTAACACTAGCTCATCTGAACAATTTTAGGGTTTTGTTTTTACATAACATTCTGGGCATACTCTTGTCCCAGAACTCAACACAGAAATGATTCATTTCAAAGTTGCTTTCTCCACTGGATTATAAACTTCTTCATGACTACACCTACCCTGCCACCATGACTGATAAGAAATATTTGCTGAAAATTCTGAACCAACTTTGGAAGAAGGATCTCTACTGTGGAAAAACATCAGTTTGCTAGAGGGGGTTGACGTTCCTGAATTAACTGATCTACTCCAAAAAATATATATAAATATATATATATATATTCTTTGCATTTGAAATTTTTACTACAAGTGTGAAGTCACAGCATCCTGCATCCGAACCTGAATTAAGCCCAAGCAGCAGAAGGGCACAACATAACCATTTTGTCCACCTCTCTGTAACAAATGACCAGCACATTGCCAGTTTGTCATCATAAATATTTCCTAAGTGGAAAGATGCATAGATTAACGATTAAGCATTCCTGAAGTCAATGTTTCCAAAAGTATTTCACATCTTAACTCCTATACCCTGTCCCCCAGTCCTGCCATAATAGCTGCACTTCAAGGTGAAAGCTGTGGACCAGCACATCCCTATTCAAGCAGGCCAAGCCAGAAGTAAATTGTTCCCCCAAGTCATCAATGAATTATTCTGTAACTTGGAATATATTTTCATATAGAGGCAGACTTATACAGCATGGTCAGGTCAGAGGGATATATGGAGACTTTCATCTTGTACATTAAGAGTTTCAGGCTATCCAAAACCTGACATGCATTTTTTCCCCTTGTTTTTGTGTAATTCCCTATTGTGTGAGGCCTTAGAGTGGGCAGTGGCCACTCCAAGTCTCAGTAGAAGCCAATGAGTTTCTATCTCCCCTCTCCCTGCCTTCCTGGCAGTCAAAGCATGAACAAGCCCCTCAGCTCAGTTCTTGGACATCTCCTACCTGCACTGATCTGAATCATGCAAACAGGAGACAAAGACACAGGGTGATGACCACTCATTTGTGTCAGAGTGGTGTCAAGCACTGGAGGTTCAGATTCTGACCTCCACAGTATTTTTTGCAACACTGAACATGCTGTGATGTCTCTTCTCTTCACGAGGCCCTCCAGCCTACAGTCCACTCTGAGAGCCTTGTATGTAATGGATGTCCTTTTTTTTTTTTTTCTTTTGGTATTTTCTTATTTGTCTGTCTGTCTGGGAAAGGACCGGGGATTAAGAGAGCAAGAGGCAATTTCTTTTATTTGCAACCAAGAGTCTTTACTGGTACCCTATGGACGAGACCAAATAGGGCACATCTGCCTTGCAAAGTAGTAGGAAAAAGTGCTCTAGCAAACTGTTCCATACATCCCATAAGCGAAAAAAGAGGCTCTGCTTTGCCCTGAGTGTGAGTCTTGGCAGACAGATCATTTTGACCAGAAGGAGGAGACCGGCTGACCTTAGACAATCCATTATCCTGTTCCAAATGACCTAGGCAACCACTGATAAATTCCTCAATCCCTTAGTCTCAGTTCCCCAAGCTAAGCTGTAAAGTGAAAGAACGGACCAGATGACCCTTCAAGTACCTAACAGATCAAGGATATTATAAATCTAAGGTTTGGTGAAGGTGAGGAAAAAATACTTTAAGACCAGGAAGCATTTTCCAGCTCTTTGTCAACTCAGAGATTTCTAACTGCCCCTAGTCTTACTCCAACCCTCTCCAGACATCAGAAGAACAGTGTACAGAAGCATGAGTTCCCCACTTCTACAAGGGTGTTGACCCTAGACCATGATCTTGATTAGAAAACAAAAGGAAAGAACCCTATAATGTTAAAGGCCTAATTAAATTTGTCATTGAATCAAACTCTTCAACTTAACCTTTGGTTCTAGGGAAAGAATTGTTGGTAGAGAATCCTGCTACTCGTTGGATAGCCATTACCCATCCTAAGAGGCATATTTAAACTCATTATTACCCCAAACACATAGCTAGATATTCTTATTATACATGGGGGGGAGAACAGCCCCTGGTTCAGAGCAAGCCTGGGTGTCTGCTAATGTTGAATACATTTCAGCTTTTCTACAGTAAGACCTTAATTTCAGAGATTTATAACCAGTGTAAATCTGCCCTGAACAGAAGCCTGACACAAAATTACTTTGCCCAGTAGCAATTTTTTAAAGTTTTGGACTAAGTGCCTTTCATTCAACTTTACAACCCCCCCCCCCGAAAATGAAACAAAGCAAAGCACCATAAGAACTACCTTTAGGCTACAAATATTCTCTCTCTCTCTCACTCACACTCACAAACACACACACGTGTGTGTGCAGGCATGCACACACTGCATGCCCCCAGGGTCAGCAGTTTTCTTCTTGGGTAGCAGGGTTCATGCCTCAGTGCGGTACCAATAAGGGAGAAGAGGGCTGGATAAATGTGCAGAGATTTCAGAAACCTGCAGCCCAGCCTGACTCCTAAAACCATGGGCTCAGTCCTTTGTGTGCAGTCATCACCCTCACTTAGTATCAAAGAAGTCATGGTGACTCTGTGCAGTGAAGAATCTATGACTGGGGGTGCATTCTCAACACTCAAATAGGATTCAGCCAGGAGGATACTATGGGGCCACCAGTCCCGAGTACATGCCAGGATAACAAGAAGGCCTAAGGGTTTCAGAGGCAACAGAAAGGGAAGAGGAAGAAGCCACAATTAAAAGAAAAAAAAATCATCAATAAACAGCTGAGTGCACTAGGCACTATTCTAAGTATGTTACACATATTATCTTACATAATAATCATCATAAACCCACAAGGTAGTAGATACTATTTTCAGATGGAGAACCTGAGAAATAGGTAAAGTAAATTACCCCAAATCATACAGCTAACAGGTGATAGAACCAGAACTGTCATCCTAGCAGCTCCTCCTAGCAGCACTAATGTTTGTATCCATTAGTGCCAAAGTATTCATTCCAAATAGTGCTATCATTATTTCATTCCAATACCTATGAATTACTATAAGAATGAGAATTGTAATGGTAATAATGGCTGGTATTGGTGGAACACATTATGTACTTCACACGTGCTTTGTATCCATTAGCTCAATCTTTGCAACATGCCAACAAGAGTGAAGCTTTTATCATCTTTAATGTACACATGAGACCACAGATGCACTGGTTATGTGAGCTGCCCAAGCTCACAAAGTTGCTAACGAGAAGACTGAAACTCACACCACGTCTGTCTGACTCAAAACCCAGTCCTCTACTCATTTTACAATACTCACTCCTCAGCCTCTGAACTTCGTTACTGTGCTAGCAATTTCCTATTCTCTCTTCTCTCATGTTCTAAATACCGACCCACTGTTTCAGCAAGACTCTCTGCCATCCCCTATGCGCCATTCTAAATTCTTCTCTGTTTCTTTGTGCAAGGTGCTCTTCTCCACTGGGGATTATCCTAGGCATGCTTGAGCTATTCCAACACCTTGCAACTCTTGAAGTTTACTCTGTAGATCAGATCTCAGTTTTCCATGTCCAGTACCACTGTTCAAGTCCTAGTTTTAAGAGCCTATCACAGCGTGGAATCAAGCTGTCTGGCTTTAATCCAGACTCTGATGCTAGCTAGCTTTGGCACTGTGGGCAAGTTACTTGTCTGTACCTTGGCTTCCACATCTGTAAAATGGACATACTATGACTACCTACTTCATAGTTTTTTTGGAAATTAAAAAAAATATGATACATGTAAAGGACTCAAGATAGCATGTTACACTCAGTGAGGGCTCAATCAGTATTTGTTTTTATTGATAATGGTGTTTTAGAAAATATTTTGAATCCTTAGCTCATCTCTGCTTCCAGATACCCTCTTCCTGAATCCACCTAGCACCTGACTGCTGCTGTTGCTGCTAAGTTATTTCAGTCGTCTCTGACTCTGTGTGACCCCATAGACGGCAGCCCACCAGGCTCCCCCATCCCTGAGGTTCTCCAGGTAAGAACACTGGAGTGGGTTGCCATTTCCTTCTCCAACGCATGAAGGTGAAAAGTGAAAGTGAAGTTGCTCAGTCGTGTCCAACTCTTAGCGACCCCATGGACGGCAGCCCACCAGGCTCCTCCGTCCATGGGATTTCCCAGGCAAGAGTACTGGAGTAGGGTGCCATTGCCTTCTCCTTAGTACCTGACAATGCAACTTAAAACACTTCCCTCAAGTTTCTCATTGGTTCAAAAGCTGCATGTCATTAGTGATAAAAAGTCCAAATACTCACTATCTGAAAATGAGGTCACATAAAGTATGGTGGTGACCACAGGACTTCTGTAGCTTTCAGAATAAAGTCCAATCTCCTCTCCAGGACTTTAAACTCTTCTGAGAGCTTTTCCTTTCCCCCTGCATTTCAATTCTTCCTCCAAACAAGCCCCATCTACTGGCCCCATCCCGGGCAAGGGACAACGATCACTGTACCAAGGAGTCTTGCTGCACTCCTCCTGAGCCTGCATCTTTATCATTCCAGGCTGCTCCCAACAACACCTAAATTCTACCTGTTCTTACAGAACAGTGGTTTTCATGCTGCATTATGCAACACAATCAAAATCAGGGAAATTTTTAAACATAGAGATGCCTCGTGGGCCTGGACTGGGGCCTAGGTGTCCTCATTTTCAAATGCTGCCCAGGTGATCCTAATATGTAGCCAGAAGGCTCGCACATCATCTTGGTGCTTCGTGCAACATCTCGGTGCCTGGAAGCTCTATCATGTCTCCTACTTTCCAACGAACACTAAGCATGACTTTGCAATTTGACATTTCATATGGTGAACCCTGCCTCCCAACTAGACCAGGAACTCTGAGGGCAAGCAATAAGTCTAGCGTATTTATAAACACCTGGACCAATGTTGTACCCCACCCTCAGGTCATCATATATATTTTTGACATGGGTTTTCATCTTGACTCTCCAGAGAACATAATTTCACGAAAGATGGAGATGAATGACACAATTCTGGTATTGCTTCAGTGACACCCAGCACGTGCTGAGCCCACAGGAACTATCTGGGGATACAATCAGGAAAAAGTAGGTGCTCAGTAGTTATCGGAAGACTGTTTGCATAACTAGGTCATCACTAAGAAGTCAATGCACAAGCTGTCTCACAAAACACCATACAAACAACATCAGTAACATAGTTGCTACAACATGAGCATAACATGAGCTACAACATGAGCAAACCTTTCCTGAGAATCAATGATCAAGATCCTGAAAGGAACTGGCTACCTTGAGGGCACAATGACAGTGCTTCTTAATCTGTGTCAGGCATCTGTGATGTCTTAAACCATCATCTGAAGCTTTCTGCCACTTGGTTCCTCCTGGCAAGGGCTTTACCTCTCCATCAGCCACAGTTCTCCAGAGGGGGCTCTGAACTGAAGCCAGTGAGAAGTCTGGCCAGACACGCTCCTTAGGCTTCCTTGAATCTTTAAAAATGACCTGTGATTTAAAAGTTACAAAGCTAGCTGATCCCTTAGACCCCCGAAAAGCAAAGGACCAGGGAGCAGGGCCATGGGATCAATCTGAGCCCTGACTGGAAGCTTCCCTCCACGCTGGCCACAGGTGCCCAGAGGCAGCACTTTAAGATGAGTATGCCATCCATTATCGGCTGCTATTACCATCCTTCCATAGCCAAAAGAAAGAGGCTATTAAACATAATACATAAAATAACATTTAGTAAGGAAATCTGGATAATTACTTAGTAAAAAGGACATTGAGTCAGGTTCTAAGCCGTTGCCCTGAATTGGGAATGGCATTACTTATGTCTTAAGTTAAATTGAGTAAAACTTCCTAAGCACTCCCTTAAAGAACACCAGTAAGTAATGAGTTGGAATATCTTATCGATCCTGCTTTGCACTGAAGTCCTGGAGAGTTGGTCAAGATTAGCGACCCCTCTCCCTCCCACCCCAAACCATAGGTCTCTGGGCTAAGCCAGCTCAAGGTGACAAGTTCATCTGGGCCAACAAGGAGGAAGAGTTCCCCTGGTGAGCAGTGGAACTTGGACAGACAGACCAGAAGCCCACATGAGTTCAGTCGATAACATATTCTTCGCTTTGCTGCCATTGATGGACATGAAAATGCACTCAAATTTAGAGTAGACAGAGAAGATAATGAGTGACTGCACTATATGGAATCAAAGAACAGTAGAGCTGATTAAGTTCTAGTAATACCACCATGATCATAAAAAAACCACTGATCACCACTGCCATCCTCATTCCTTCCGTATGTCTGGTGCAGAATAAAGTGATCTCATCCACCCCGTGAGTTTAAGTATCACCTACAGACTGATAGAAACTCTCAAAGTGCTATCCCCAGGCCTGACTTCTCCCAATTCAGTAACCTTCTTGATATCTACATTTGGATGGCTAACAGGCATCTCAAATTTAACAAGTCCAAAACCTAACAAGTGATAAGCTCAAGCCCACTCCCTCATGACAACAAATGGCACCTCTGTTCTTCCTGTTGTAACTCTTTACCTCTTACACTGCATTTCAAATAAGCAAATCCTTTAGATCCTTCCTTCTAAACATCCAGAATGTGACCAGGCCTCACCACCTTCACAGTGATTAACTCTAATCCACACCTATCCGAACTGTCATGATGGCATCCTTATTGATCGCCCTGGTTCCACTTTATATTCTCTGGTTTCCTCAAACACCACCACCATAGTGAACAATTTGACTTAAATTCAAGTCAAATTATGTCCAAAGCCTTCAATAGCTTCCCTTCTAATACGAATAAAACCCAAACACCTGAGTGACCAGAGTCTATAAGGCCTTCTGTGACCTAACCTCTGAAACAGCTCCTGACCTCACCGGCTATGGTGCCCCCCTCATTTACCTGCCCCTCCCATGGCCTCCTTGCCAAGTGGTAGGTGCCAAGCATGATCCAAGGTAGCATGTGCTGTTACCTCCCCGAACATCCAGGTCATGCATCCCTTTCAGACCTCCGTTTATGAGTCACATCCCACACTTATCCTCTGCCTCTCCCCTCATGCTCTATTTGTCTTCATTCTATTTACTACTTCCTGACATAGACATGCATGTTTATTGTCTCTCCCTATACACCGTACAGGACAATGTCAGCTCCCTGAAAACGCATTTGACCCTTGAGATTTTTTGTTTGTTTGTTTCAGCCGTTGCTGTTTCTGAACACCTAGAACATACAGACATGTGGGGAATAATTTGTTGAAGGATAAATGGATACTTATATAGTCAGCACGTGCCGAATAGTAACAGCTCTTACATTAAGAGGCTGTGCCTCTATTTCAGGTAAACTCTTGACATCAAAGTCATTATTGTTTCATTATATGATTCTACCACTCAAAATTAATCAAGCATGATTGTACACTTTTGTAGCTTTAAAAGGTTAGTTAGTAAAGTACTGCCACGGTACAAATTCTATGATACAGGAAATGCAGACAGATAAGAGCAATGGGAAGCTGTTGACATCTAACCCAGATCGCCTGCTCCTCAGTCCCGTGATCTTACTTCACACACATCCTCCCTGCTTGGTTGAGATGCTGGCTGTACCAGATAGAAGAGAAGAGCAGGCCTTGCCCTTCAAGTGCCCAACCTGCTCATGGCTATGAACAAGCACTCACAGGACTTAAGGATGACAGGTCAAACACGTGAGTAAAATGTTCCCAGCAGTGGCATATCTGGAGGAATAGGACACACTGGTCCACATCCACAGAGGAGCAATCAGTAGAACTGACCCTTCATCCTGACACCCACACCAGCCCTTCTCAAGGTTCTAGAACAGAAGCTGAGAGAACAGTAACAATTAAGATCAGAATCATCATTGGATTATCCTTCTGCCCATTGGAATTCAAAAGAGTTTGTTTCAAGACTCAATGGCCTGCCCACCCAAGACCATTTAAAGCAGGAGTGGGTGGAGTCTAGGCACTAGCATTTTGTTTCAAGCTCTTTAGGTGATTATAAAGGGCAATTACTATTGCCAAGCACCGGTGCAGAGCTTTGCCAATTCAAAATACTTTCACTTGCCTTATCTTCTTTCATCATCCTAAAGGCCTTGGATGTGGATGGTGTATGAGTGTGTGTGTGTGTGTGTGTGTGTGTGTGCGTGTGCGTGTGCGTGTGCGTGTGTGTGTGTGTAGTCAGTCAATTTTGTTGTGTCCAACTGGTTGAAACCCTATAGACTGTAGCCCACCAGGCTCCTGTGTCCATGGGATTTTCAGGTAAGAATACTGGAGTGGGTTGCCATGCCCTCCTCCTAGGGATATTCCTGACCCAGGGATCGAACCCCCATTTCTTATGTCTCCTGCATTGGCAGGCAGGCTTTTTACCACTAGCACCACCTGAGAAGCCCAAATATCCCCAGGTTAGAGAAAAAGAAAGACATGGCAGGATGGATTGGTTAGTTAACCAAAGACAGAACTAGAGCCAAACATGGTCCAGTAATGTACAGTGAAGTCGATAGCATCACCTCAAACTCCCCAAAAGCTCTCAACAGAGCCCTCTTTCTAGGAAAGGTGAAGGAGGGGCGTGGCTGGGTGGTTGCTGCAAACTCCTTGGCGTGAGAGCCTTCGTTCCTGGTGTCAGGTCACGGTCAGGTAACGATGGTCCTGTAAATCTCCACCAAACGAATGTTACTCTCTGTTCTGACAAGAACGGGCGGGGCCTCAAGGCCCAACTTTCACCCTGAGTTCAGGTCCTGGCTAAGAGGAGGCAGCTCTCAGTTGTCGGCTCCCTCAGGGCCCAGTCCCCAGACTCTGCCCAGCTGTCATCTCTGGGGGAGCCAGGCGCCCGGGACCTAATTGTCCCTCAGGCTCCTCAGGCTGCCCAAAATGCAGGGGCCAGGTCCCGCAGACTGCATCCCAGGCAGACAGCTGCTGCCATTACTACTACTACTACTACTAAGTTGCGTCAGTCGTGTCCGACTCTGTGCGACCCCATAGACAGCAGCCCACCAGGCTCCCCGTCCCTGGGATTCTCCAGGCAAGAACACTGGAGTGGGTTGCCATTGCCTTCTCCAGTGCATGAAAGGAAAAGTGAAAGGGAAGCCGCTCAGTCGTGTCTGACCCTCAGCCACCCCATGGACGGCAGCCCACCAGGCTCCTCCTCCATGGGATTTTCCAGGCAAGAGGACTGCAGTGGGGTGCCATCGCCTTCTCCACTGCTGCCATTAGTTCACAGAAACAGAGATGGGGGAGAGGCTCACTGCTGCCTCAAGGCCTGAGCCCAGCCAGTCGGTGACCCTGGCAAGGGCTCCAGAGCCCCCAGGACACAACCTCAGCCTGTTGCCTGGGCACCCCAGCTCACTCACTGGAGCGAGGCTGGATGAGCTGGAGAGCCCCAGGAGAAGGCCAGGATGACTCTTACCTCCCTCTCACCTGATGACCACCACCCCACTGGCTGTTAGGTGAATGGGCCCACTAACGGTCACACAGTGACAGCTGGTCACTTGGGGGAGGGGCCCACTGCAACACTGACCAATGACTGAATGGACCTCAAACAGTCACTCATGGACAGCTGCTTGCCCACTTGGGGGAGGGGTCCACTGTCGTGCCCACCAAGGTCTGAGTGGGACCACTAATCACTGATGGTCATCTGTTGCTTCACTCAGGTGGGGGAAGGGTCCACTGTGGCAACGACCAATGGCTGAGCCAGGCCACTAATGATCCCAGTAACCCCTGGGCAGGGGGTGATGATGCACGCCCACAGCCACGTGCTAAGGGCCACACACTGGCCCGTGCTATTACACTACCTGTGTGCACTGTGTCAATCTTGCTGCATCCTGTGAAGTGTCCTGCAGACCACCTTCACCACAACCACCACCACCACACCCCACAGACACACAACACATGCACAAAACACATGGAAACAAAACTACCAAGATTCTGTTTCATGACTCTCACACAAACTGCCCAACCCCTTCTGTCCGCTCAGGGGGACACCGGCACTGGATTCTCATATCACCAGCAAAGATGGTCCCGACTATCATTTGTCAAGTTGGAATCGATTATACTCTGACACCGCTCCATTCCCTGATATTACCCTTTTTACTATTCAGGGGAGGGTACACTATTCTTGAGGTCATTTTTAAATGTTTTGTGTGCCTTTTAAATATCAGCTGCCACATATATATAGACTTCAAATGACTGTCTAAGATATTCCATTTTAGCCTTAAATCTTTAAATATACTTATGAATTTTTGACTTTAACAGATAGCTTAATGTCTCTTCCCTCATAATGGAAATAGGTTCCAGGGAATCTTCATTAACTCTATCTTCTTGAAGCCTTCTCCTTGAGATGGCCTTTCATCCTGGGATTCAGCCCCATGTTTGCTATGAGATGTACCAAGGTCGCTGGTCCCTGGACCTGAGCATGGCCATAGGACAGCCTGCATCACAGAGCAAAAGGGTCATATTTCTGCTTACCTGGAACAGGCTTTTCTCCCACTAGTCTTAGAAGCACCAACAACTGGAACATACCCTAAGTAGCTAAAGACTATTTGCCATTTAGGTCTCAGTCTTCAAGTCTTGTTCTTAACAATTTTAGCCAAGCCCTCTTCATTGAACCTCTACAGCCCTTAGTTCTAACCATGCAATTGAGTAAGTAATTAAACACAAGCATGTAATAGGAAGATCTTGTCTCCCCAACGGGGGAGGACTCGGTCCATTCCATACCCGTCCATGTGTCTGTTTTGATGCTGTGCATGAGCAAGTACTCAGTACTAACTGGGGACTGACTTCCAGAGCTGACAGGGGATTTGTTTGGTACCAACCTGCTGCCACTGTGCATTCATCTCTGATCTTCAAGCAAGTTGCCAGTTCCAAGAATGCCCTGGAACAGTTACCAAGCCTCACCATTCTCTGCTGTTTGCCAATTCTTTCCCTCTGTACTTAAGAATGACTGAATATCTAAATTTGATCCAGGAAAAAAATAACAATCCAAATGTTTCCAGTCCAAGATCATGGACACCATAAGCAAGAAAGAGAGGCAACTCAACACTGTAATACCCTCTACTCAGAAAAGCAAAGAATTCTCCCTATGTATGCTACAAGAGCAACTCTTCTCAACCCAAGAAAATAACTGAAGGGGAAGGATATATTCATTTTTTCCCAAAAGCTTGAAAAGGAAAGATGACTACTACTGTTACTAATGGTAGTCTTCATTTCAGGTTTAAAACTAAGAAAATCTGGCTCGTTGAGTTTACCCCTGGTATGTGCTTCTGCGATTATATCACTTGCTAGTGTTTCATATTCTTTACCAAGTTAGTCATTAACTTTCTTGGGCAGAGGTTGATTCTGTGTCATCTTCTCAATCTTCCATAAACCCCTTAGGAGTGGGGATTTCCATTTCATACCATTTGACATATATATGGCTCATTCATTCCTAGAAAGTTTACATTCAGGTACTTCTCTTTGTAATCCCTGTTCTCTCTGCTTACAGCCTAAGCTTTTGTGCCACAGTTAGAGCAGACAAATGAAAAGGAACTCTCAAACAAACAAGCAATAAGATGTATTCAAAGAAAATATTTCTAAACCAGATTGTGATCTTTAATCCATTTTGAGTTTATCTTTGTGTGCGGTGTTAGAAAGTGATCTAGCTTCATTCTTTTACAAGTGGTTGACCAGTTTTCCCAGCACCACTTGTTAAAGAGATTGTCTTTACTCCATTGTATATTCTTGCCTCCTTTGTCAAAGATAAGGTGTCCATATGTATGTGGATTTATCTCTGGGCTTTCTATTTTGTTCCATTGATCTATATGTCTGTCTTTGTGCCAATACCATACTGTCTTGATGACTGTGGCTTTGTAGTAGAGCCTGAAGTCAGGCAAATTGATTCCTCCAGTTCCATCCTTCTTTCTCAAGATTGCTTTGGCTATTCGTGGTTTTTTGTATTTCCATACAAATCTTGAAATTATTTGTTCTAGTTCTGTGAAAAATATCGCCGGTATCTTGATAGGGATTGCATTGAATTTGTAAATTGCTTTGGGTAATATACTCATTTTCACTATATTGATTCTTCCGATCCATGAGCATGGTATATTTCTCCATCTATTAGTGTCCTCTTTGATTTCTTTCATCAGTGTTTTAAAGTTTTCTGTATATAGGTCTTTAGTTTCTTTAGGTAGATATATTCCTAAGTATTTTATTCTTTTTGTTGCAATGGTGAATGGAATTGTTTCCTTAATTTCTTCTTCTTCTTTCTCATTATTAGTGTATACGAATGCAAGGGATTTCTGTGTGTTGATTTTATATCCTGCAACTTTACTATATTCATTAATTAGCTCTAGTAATTTTCTGGTAGAGTCTTTAGTGTTTTCTATGTAGAGGATCATGTCATCTGCAAACAGTGAGAGTTTTACTTCTTCTTTTCCAATTTGGATTCCTTTTATTTCTTTTTCTGCTCTGATTGCTGTGGCTAAAACTTCCAGAACTATGTTGAATAGTAGTGGTGAAAGTGGGCACCCTTGTCTTGTTCCTGACTTAAGGGGAAATGCTTTCAATTTTTCACCATTGAGGATAATGTTTGCTGTGGGTTTGTCATATATAGCTTTTATTATATTGAGGTATGTTCCTTCTATTCCTGCTTTCTGGAGAGTTTTTATCATAAATGGATGTTGAATTTTGTCAAAGGCCTTCTCTGCATCTATTGAGATAATCATATGGTTTTTATTTTCCAATTTGTTAATGTGGTGAATTACATTGATTGATTTGCGGATGTTGAAGAATCCTTGCATCCAGAAACTATAAAACTCTTAGAGGAGAACATAGGCAAAACACTCTCTGACATAAACCACAGCAGGATCCTCTATGATCCACCTCCCAGAATTCTGGAAATAAAAGCAAAAATAAACAAATGGGATCTAATTAAAATTAAAAGCTTCTGCACAACAAAGGAAAACATAAGCAAAGTGAAAAGACAGCCTTCCGAATGGGAGAAAATAATAGCAAATGAAGCAACTGACAAACAACTAATCTCAAAAATATACAAGCAACTCCTGCAGCTCAATTCCAGAAAAATAAACGACCCAATAAAAAAATGGGCCAAAGAACTAAATAGACATTTCTCCAAAGAAGACATATGGATGGCTAACAAACACATGAAAAGATGCTCAACATCACTCATTATTAGAGAAATGCAAATCAAAACCACAATGAGGTACCACTTCACACCAGTCAGAATGTCTGCGATCCAAAAATCTGCAAGCAATAAATGCTGGAGAGGGTGTGGAGAGAAGGGAACCCTCCTATACTGTTGGTGGGAATGCAAACTAGTACAGCCACTATGGAGAACAGTGTGGAGATTCCTTAAAAAATTGCAAATAGAAATGCCTTATGACCCAGCAATCCCACTGTTGGGCATACACACAGAGGAAACCAGAATTGAAAGAAACACATGTACCCCAATGTTCATCGCAGCACTGTTTATAATAGCCAGGACATGGAAACAACCTAGATGTCCATCAGTAGATGAATGGATAAGAAAGCTGTGGTACATATACACAATGGAGTATTACACAGCCATTAAAAAGAATACATTTGAATCAGTTCTGATGAGATGGATGAAACTGGAGCCTATTATACAGAGTGAAGTGAGCCAGAAAGAAAAACACCAATACAGTATACTAACACATATATATGGAATTTAGGAAGATGGCAATGATAAC